>NC_136589.1:45952311-45992311 GCF_910589615.1 Taurulus bubalis | reverse complement strand
AAACACGTATTGCATAGTTAGATTTAGACTGTGTATTTTAAATTGATATAGCCTATTACGTAATGTGTTTTGGTTCCAGTATGAGTGTATGATGCTTCTGTTGTATGCATGAGGACTGTCTGTGCAGAGGGTGACCTAAAAGGGTTAGGTTTGTGTTATGTTACACAGTGGCATACTTATTTAGCGGTTGGTACGTTACTAACAAGTTTGAACTGGAGCCTCAATGACTCACTTTAAAAGAAATACTGAAGAATACCTTAAGTTCCAATTTGTTATTACAGATGTTATCAAACTGCATAGTTTGCAAATGGAAATAGGTAATACATTGCATTGTATCACAGTGTTTGATATTGCAAAAGCTATTGCAAAATCACAATAATGTATCGTGATTTGGGTATTGTGGTAATGTTGTATTTGGATTTAGGGATCTTGACTTGGGTATCGTGATGATATTGTATTGTGATTTAGGTATCGTGAATTAGTGATTGTGATAATATCGTATTGTGATTTAGGTATTGTGATAATATTGTCTTTCCTATTGCTTTCATCAGTAGATGAGAATTATTTTTCACGTGTCATTAATTTATCATAGTTATTGACAGGTGAAAGTTATTTAAGTGAAACTAATATTTTGTTTTGTTGATGGATACATTTTTGATACATAGCAGGAATGTCTAACTAGCCAAGTAGCTTCTCTTTAGTTACAGGCCGTCAGCCTACCACTGAGCTGCAGGTGCATGTGGTCCATCGTCTACAGTGTAGTATACCGCGTAGGACCAGAAGTGAACACCCCGGTGCTCCAAATCTCTGAACTGACCTTTTTAGATGTGTGTGTGCAGGTACGAGGTTACATCGTTATGGCGATGGGGTCGATGCTGACTTTTCCATAAACCCACTGTGAGCTAGAGACGCAGAGAGGTGAGGACGGGCACATTGGGCCACCGGCCAGCAAAATACACAAGTCCTCTGTTCTCTGAAATGCTCTCTCCATCTCACTCTCATTCTCACTCCGGTTCTCTGACCTGATTGGGACCCAAAGTTAGATCGCTGCCAAATGAAAATGTGTCACTAAATCAGGGTTGGGCTGATACTGTCACCTGGTCAGTATCGCTCACCTGAGATATGACGACGGTTCTTTCCTGACCAGAGCTTCAGTGTGCTTAATTCTAGTGTGGTGTTTGGGCATTTGTTAGCAGTTTCAGGCCGTCCGTCAGTGAAGCCTGCCTCAGCCAACCGAAACAAGGGGTTGGGTGGTCGAGTTGTCTTAAGGAACTACTTAGCCTGATTTATAGTAGATTACTTATTCTGAAAAACAACAACATATAGACTTATGGTCATTTTCCCTTTTTTAAATAGTGTTTCCATTCATATTTACTGAACCATTACTTCATAGCTGAAAACGTTCCCACTTAAAAGTATGTCAAATGTTATTCAGAACGTTGACAAAAGTTTATCGAAATCTATCTATTATTTTTTCCCTGAATTCAGTGCTTTATAAATTCCTTTCAGTATTTTAACAGAAACACAGCTTGTGTCTGTATTCCCCCTCTCCCGAAGTTTGGCTCTTTTTTTCCTCTTTGTCTGGTACAGGGTGGTACAGCTGTGTGTGTGTGTGTGTGTGTGTGTGTGTGTGTGTGTGTGTGTGTGTGTGTGTGTGTGTGTGTGTGTGTGTGTGTGTGTGTGTGTGTGTGTGTGTGTGTGTGTGTGTGTGTGTGTGTGTGTGTGTGTGGTTAAACAACACAAGAAGATAAGAGGCGGCTCTGCATCTGCTCTGTGACGTTCACACACACTGACTGCTCAACTCACTGTTTTTGTCACATAATGTTGGTTGTTTTAAGAGTTGCAGCAACACTGCACCTCGTACGAAACACACTCTTATATTGATCAGACATTGTATGGATTAAGCCTGATTTTAACCCAGTATTAGTTGCCCATGACACATTTTAGAATCGGGCTAAATTCCTGTCAGACCCGTTATCGTTTAACGTGCCGTTTGAGGGAGGTCATGACGTCTGACTAGAACGGTCAACAATCTGACAGTGACAAACTTTATCATCGGGTCCACCACGTCTTAATTTAGTGTTTAAACTTAAGTGCTCTTGTTGAGTTGGATACTATAAAATGTATCTACGGCAACTATTGCAAGAATGTTTTGGAATGTAAACCGAGAAGTTGTAGTGGTATTTTAACTGTGATGTCGATGGCGCTTATATTGTCCTTTTAAAACTAGAGTGCTAAATCTCCTGTTGACACATAGGGTTGCGCACGCAATGGACATTCACAGCTCTGACGGGGCAATTATTGGGGCGCACGGTGAAGCAGCTCATTTCCCGAGCGATTTTTCTTATTCTTCTCTGGCAGCTCGTTAAATATCGCATAGAAGCTGTTGGCCGCTGCGCTCAGCTTTTTGTCTCTATTTAGTTTTGAGGACTTTTATGTAATTGAGCGGAAAACCGTTCTGATTCTCTGTTTGCCAAGGGAGTCAAACACACAATCGGTTGTCTTCCAGTTTAGACATTGGACAACATGAAGTTGAACCTTTCTCACATTACCGTGGTTGCGCTGCTAGGTGACCTTGAACGCCACCCTGTCACACCTGTGTTTTTAGTCTGTATGATCGAGGAGTGTCTTTAAAAATCGGGGACATAAATTCTTTCAAAGAAAATGTGTATCTTTGTCCAAAAAGTAGATAGATATCTTGCCATGTCCCCAGTCCTTCCATCAATGAGCTTTTTGTGTAAAGACCCACATGCATACACACATTCATACATGCACACCAGGGGGTAAGCTGTGGCAGCAGATGGTGTGTGTGTGTGTGTGTGTGTGTGTGTGTGTGTGTGTGTGCGTGTGCGTGCGTGCGCGGGCGGGCGGGGGTCGTCATGTTGGGTTGTAGCTTATCAACCCTCGGTGTGTTTCTTTACGAGTCCAGCAGACGCACCGATAAAGTCCTATTTTACTAGTCTCTGGTCTGAGGGATCCAGTAGGAGACGGCTGTGGGTCTTCATCAGTCGTACTGGATAGCGGAAACCGAACCCTGCCTCGTCCTTTCTCCCAACATCTACAGCACATTCAGCCAGTAGCCTCCAGTCACAATGTATGGATCACCACTCTAAGTAGGTCAAGGATCCGTTTCTGCTAGCGTTCCACGTCATTAGACGTAAAGTATTTTAATGAGCCGGGCTTTGAGTGGGAGAAATCCAAGACATTTTTAGGCACTTGCTTGATAACTGGCTTAATTTATGGCGACGGACAGTGCCACTCTCAACCTGTTTCTAAAAAGGCCTAGAGAACTACTAAACTACTAGGAATTAGTTTTAAGCGCCAGCTTTATTAATACACACAAAAGTCTACTCATTTTCAATATTCTCTTCGATAAAGAAAAAATAATCTTATACTGCATATTGAAACTTTTAACATATAGTCACGCCTATAAGGAATGTGCGATAATTACCCTCAATATTTGGATGCTGCCACTTTATGTAAAGAAGTGTTACTTGCAGCCAGTCGGATGCTTTTTCTTTCTCAGCTGTTCTGCTTTAATGGCATTGTCTCCAAATTTAAGAGCGAGTGCAAGGTGGACAGCGGATAACCACCGAAGGCTGAAAATAACTGAGGCATGTCTTTGTGATGTTAATCTCATTTGTGTTGGTTTCCGTCCCTGACCCGGTTACTAAGGTAACGGCTAATGTCATCATCGTAACTGGGATAGAATAGGCGAGGAAACCTTGTATTGCCTTATGCATGCGCACGAACGTAGGCTTGCACAGTATCATGAGTACATTTAGACCTAGGAAAGAAAACATGCCTGTGTGATTAGACAATCTGTCAGTAGAGCCAATGCTTCTTGAAAATGTTGCGGAAAATAAATGCGGCTCTGTATACCATTCAGGTGTTTCCAATGACTCCAGCTGATGAGAGCTGGGAGTTAGGAGGTACTTACCTTTGCTGACGTCACCACGCTCATAAGTTGTATGAAACTTTTCCTTCGTCAAAACAAATTTGATATTTGAATCCTGCGTTGTTTACATTATTTTTTATTTTTTTGCTACTTTTTCTTAGCCTTTGTTGGTGCACTGCGATGCTTCTTTGCTAGATACTGCTGCCAACTTTACACCGTCACGTCGAAATGGAATGCAGCCGTCATTGTTATTCATTACACCTGGGCTTTTTCTACGATGATGGTTGAGTGAGTCACAGGGTGTACTGTATTGAGCCATAACGTCCTGTTTACATTTACCAGAGCGTTCCATGTCAGTGCGCACGATTTTGCGCAACCGTTGGTTTTAGTAGCTTTAGTAGCTTGACAGTAAGCAAACATGTTTTGTGTAAACTTTGATATTTTGCTAGCTAATCACAAAATCATGATGATTTCCAGTGAGAGATAATTACCGTCGGTTCTCTAAACATCATGGAGGGGGGAAAAAATGACGGAGAAAAGATGGACAGAGAAGCAGCAAGAGCAACATAACAACAGTCACACATACAGGACTATTTTTTCTAGTTTACTGAAATGCGATACACAACGTTTGGTGGCTACAACTATTTTGTGCTGAAAGGCAGCTTACTATTTACTTAGTATTTATGATGTTGCAGGCAACCATATTATAAAAGTACACTCCACTACGCGTTGGGCCTAACAACTAGGGGTGTGGGGGGGAAATCGATTCAGCATAGTGTCGCGATACTTTGCGTGGTGATATTGTATCGATACACGGAAGCCAAGTATCGATTTTTTTATTATATAAATGATAAACTTTTGGGTCCAAAATCAATTGCTTTTTCAGTCCACTAGATGGTGCTGTGTTATTTTCTGGTGAGGTCAGCAGAGGTCCCGGATCAGCGTGATCCGTAAGAAGGAAACAAAAATGGCGACACCGGAGAAAGAATTTAGGAATGCTGTTCTGGTGTTTTGGGGATTTCCACAACAAGTATAAAGCAGAACTAGTGGTTATTTCCATGGTGGATGGCGTAAATGAAAACTGTCTACACGCACGGAGATAAGCCCCGTCCCCTCTCCGGCGCAAATAACGCGACTATGTAGACTGTAATACAAGCAGTTCAGTTCGTCAGGTGCAACATTTATGACATGTTGCTCAGTTTGTCTGCTTGGCAATCACATTTTGCTCCAATAAAATGATGGTGTTGGGACTGGGCCTTTCAGGACCGGGGACAGGTGTAAGGGCACCGCAGCATTGTTCTTGATGAATGGTTCTCCTCATTTTGAATTATTGGTCTGTTTTAAGGTTGTGATGTCACTCATACACACACGCCTTATGTATATACAAGAAAAATACAATGATGTATAATATGACTGTTTTAAATTGTACTTTGAATAGAACTTTGGTTTTTAGTAAGAATACGGGTTGTATTTAAGAATCAGAATCAGAACCATTTATTGCCACACAAGGCATTTGTTATGGCGGGTGGTGCATAACATTAAACAATGACAATTAACAGAGTAGTGGTATTGTAATACCAGCATAGCAGAACGTTTCATGTCCTGTGAATGTGGTGCAGAGGATGACGTTACAAGTTTGCTTGGCTTCTTCTTTCACTTGCTCTTAAGTCAAGTGTCTGCATTTTAAGTTTTGCTCTGTCTAACCTGGTTTTGGAGACTCAGGTTGGAAAATATGACCTCCATATAACCTTGACATTTTAAGAACATTTTAGGGCACAGACTTCAATATCTAGTCACCTTGCCCTTGGACAATCTGAATGTATTATTGTATTGCGTGTTTTTAATTTTTATTTATTAAAAATACTTTTGGATTGGGCATGGAAGACGGACTGAATTAAGTCTCATTTTAATAAAAGGCTGATAATCTATCCTATTAGTGAAAGCAATATAACGGTAAGCTTGGATTTCCGGAGAATTGTTCCGTGACTTCATTGCTGTCTCCTGGTGGGATCGACATATTTGTCTGCGGGACCTGAGGCGTCCAGAGAAAAGCTTGTCGCTGGAAAACACTGCTGTGTGCAAGCTTGTTGTTTCTGCTGATATTTGTCACGGTTGATGTCTGCTTAAAATGGACGTGTCCAACAACCGTAACCTCTCACCTGGGACGGCCCTAAACCCCACGAAAGAAGTGACGCTTGCCCCAACAGTCCCCAACAGTTCAAGGCTTCCCGGTCAGTGAGAACACGATGAGAATCAGGAGTGTTTTTATGACCCATCCCCCGTCAGTGGAATTTTGTTCCCAGGACTGCCTGGCATTCCTCACTGCTGCATCGTGTGTGTGTGTGTGTGTGTGTGTGTGTGTGTGTGTGTGTGTGTGTGTGTGTGTGTGTGTGTGTGTGTGTGTGTGTGTGTGTGTGTGTGTGTGTGTGTGTGTGTGTGTGTGTGTGTGTGTGTGTGTGTGTGTGTGTGTGCATACACAGTCCTGCTGGTAAGAGATAGCATATCACATGCTGTTGTTATTGTGGCATGGAAAGATAAGGCATCCATCCGTCTCACCTGTTTATTCCCCCCCTCTTGCTCCATTCACTCTTCCCTCCCGCTCCTTGTGTGAGTGGGTGGCAGGGGGACTGCCCGGCTGCTGACAAAGCCGTTGCCATGGTTATGGGTGAGAGTGAGGGGTAGTGATGACATTGTTGTCTCTGAACTACTAAAGAGAGAGTGGTAGACCAACCGAGATGGAGAGAAGGTGACTTTGTCATAAATGGAGGGGTTGAACTAGTCTGTTAGTCAGGAACCCAATGAATCCGCTACTGTACGTACCAGTCGCTAGTCTCATCCAGTCACTTTATAAACCAGCAGGTAAACCACTTAAGACACAGTCAGTAACTTGCTGAACCCAGTTTAAGGTGCCATGAACTGGCAGGCTGGCCACCAGTTTAAAGGATGATTCTAGTTGATCACCATGTTGACTTTCTTTGATTTTGGTTTTAGTCGTCTTGAATAAAAGTGAAATCACCTCTGTGGGTGGAGCACGGATGTATAAATTGGTGAAAAAAAAGAATAAACAGATTCATTGCTAATGAAAAAAGTCATGGTTCTGGATTTGTAGGCCCTGAAACTCAACTGTATCTCCTCATAATAACTTTTGGGGCCGAATGAATACAACACGTTCCACCACAGCTACAAATGTTCTGTGTATTTCCATTGAGAAACTTTCTGTTTTTCTCTTTGCTCTCCTCATGTGATACATACTTCTGTGGAACAATCAGAGTTCAGCAACATTTGAAACAAAATTAGTTCTTTATGTTTAATCTGATAAAGCAGATTAGTTGTGTAATTTATAATTACAAAAATAAGATCCACATTTGAGTAATTGTAGTATTTACTACAGTAAGACTTACTAAGTCGATACAGCTGTTGACTCGTTAAGTATTAGTGGCTCAGTTAGTCCACCAGTAAGTAGTATGGTTTATTTAAACACCCATTCGTCCTGTTTACATCCCGGGTAAATAGATACCTGATAGTCCCCGTTCATGAGACCTGGGTCCGATAGTGTAAAGGCCAGTGCCTACTGGATATAAGGAAACCTCCTCATATTACATAGCTGACTCGGAATGTCTCTAACTAGATTAATGACTACATTTTCTGCTTTCTCCACATGGTGAAGGTGTCATGGCCGCCCTGTTTACCGAGCTGCCCTCCTAGACCTGCCTGGTATCTAGATACACATACCGTAACGTCCCCACAATCCACACACGCCCACTCCGAGGGATGACGACCTCCCATCTGAACGGCCATGTCGCTGAGGAGGGGGGAGGAGGAGGAGGAGGAGATGAAGAACTGAGGGGAGGACCGCAGCACCGGGAGATGGCCGTCGACTGTCCGGGAGAGCTGGGCAGTCGAACGCTGCCGGTCCGACGGTCCGCACAGCTGGAGAGGATACGACAGCACCAGGTACACACGCGCACACGCACACGCGCACGCACACGCGCGCAGGTATAATGTTCATTTAAAAACAACCAAGGCCGTGCAAACCTGGAATGGGAACTGACTAATAGAGTAGAAATAACAGACCAGTGTGCTGACCAGTGCAGTCTTTGCGGTGGCGGATAGTATAGTAGTAGTATGCTCATTTACACTTTCAATGCCCTAAATAAATAAAATATCTGACTTTAGTTACTTTGCCGTTTAGGAATTTAGAAACAAAACACATGATACACTTATAAGATACGATGAATTGTAAGAACGTTAACTACCCCAAATGTTTATATCATTAAAAATGAGCCTCTCCATGACTACCATTCTGTGCAGTAGACCAATAGGGGCATATGGGGCATTTTTCCCATGCACACCTGTAAACATGGCAAAGAGAAAGAACGACTTAGTGTTCCACTTCTGTAAAGTTGGGAGACTCACAACTCACATAAATTGATTGGTCTAAGTAGTTGCAGTAGAACCATATTTATACTGACTTTCGGTGCCATGTTTGGGTAAAGCTGCTTCCTACATATCCCATTATCACAACGCAGTAGCTGTGCCTTGTGAACGTCCATTTCCTTGAAGTACCGTTCATACTATATTGGTCTCGTCTGATAGCGGACGTCATCATCTACACACAGGAAAAAAGACCGTGCCGACCTTCACTGCTGCGTGACTGTGAACGTGATTTACATAAGCAAAAATTGCTGATATATACAGTATATGTGTGTATATCACCTATAGTCTCCCACAGTAAACATCTCCACAAACAATGTTGTGTTGAAAGATTTGAGAAAAACATTGTGTTGGCAATTTGTATTATGATTATTTTCTATCGGACTTTGGTCTACAGTTTTAGATATGACGAACAAAGCAGAAGCAAAAAGTTACCTCGTTTCTAAATGAATAGAACGTGAACAAATATTGGTTGGTTGTTTTAAGGTCCTCCCAGGTGTCAGCTGACCATCGCCTCGATTGTCTAATGTACAAAACGACCTTTCAATCAATTTCTTTTCATCAAAAGTGAGACAGAAGAGTGTTGTTTTAGTGTTATTTTACGATGTAAACTGAGTGCTGCACGGTCCAAGACATCAACAGAGAAGTGACCGCCTTTTCAAAACACCACTTGCATTTCCATCTATGATGCCTTTGTGTGTCCGTACGTGCGTCAGGAGGATCTCCGCCGCCGCAGAGAGGAGGAGGGTCGGCAGCTGGACCTGAACGCCTCGCTCCGACTCAGGAAGCTCTCCCAGCATCCCCACATCGGCATCGACAACCCCACATTCCTGCAAGACTCGCACACACCGCAGCAGCCGCCGCTCGGCACTCAGCACACACACGCACTGCTGGGTACAAACACACATATTGAGCCAATTGTCGTCTTTTCTCTTGTGACGCTATAGTCGTGTGTGTGTGTGTGTGTGTGTGTGTGTGTGTGTGTGTGTGTGTGTGTGTGTGTGTGTGTGTGTGTGTGTGTGTGTGTGTGTGTGTGTGCGTTCGTTCAGAGTTGGAGGAGCTGCTGCTGTCACTGAAGCAGGTCCGGGGCTGCCTGTCCGATCAGCAGAGTCAGAATGACGTGGAGCTGGTTTATGCACTACTAAACAAGGTAACGTGAAGGCAGCTGGATGGAGAGCGCCCCGGGTCAATAAGTAATTGTGGTATTTTTACGACGCAGAAGCGCTTTACAAAGAGGGTGCGGTCACCGCCGTCTCAGCTCGAGCATCCATGACAACAGAGGCCTGACCAGATTTGTACAGTTGGCATGAAGGATCGCGGATGGGGAGGAGGCAGGCCGGCGGCTAAACATGGACAATTCAAACAGAGTCTACGGATCTCTTTTGTATTAAATATTACTTGAGTTGGATATTTTTATGCCCAACGCTAACAAATAATTCAGTGTTTGTCCCGGAACGTTGTAGCGATCGTCAGCATCAGAAAGCTTTGAAAGGGCTTTTGTGGCTGCAGGGAAAAAAAATTTCTGCCTCCTTTCCAAATTGTCCTGTTGGGGTGGAGTTTGCGGCACCGAACATTGTTGACTAGTCAAACACTAGATGAACCCTTTACATTTCCTCTCGCCTGTTTGTCCCAAGGGTGCGTAGAATACTGGACCTTTGGAATGTAGCGACGAGGACTGTACATGAAAAGGTTCATGTTCAGGTTTACTTATCTAATTTACTTAATTAATTAATACACTCTGCGGCTGTAAATATAAATATATTCTCCAGTTAGTTGTATTCTATTCTATTTTATTGTGTATATATATATGACTTTATTTTAATTTGTATATATCTTTCATCCCTGTTGCTTCTTTATATATTTGATCTTTTATCTTGTGTGTTTGTATCTTCAATTGTAAGGCGCTACTGATGACGACAAAAAAATGTCCCCTTGGGGATTAATAAAGTATATATTCATTCATTATTCATTCATTCATTCAGAGCTTTGAAGATTAATTTATAACCTTGACATTCTAATTGTTGTGACTAATAATCGTTATGTAACATACATAAAACAAATCAGCGACGGCTCACCGCTTTCTCACCACTCTGGCTTTCATTCCGCGTCGTTGTGGAAATGTTCGTGACTTGGAATGATGGACGCGGCGTAAAATGAGACTTTAATCGTTTGCTTGCTTTTCCTCGCGTCCGTTTCTCTTCTCGTGCACTGATTCATTTGAACTTTCAACGTGCTGAATGGGCCAAAAAGTAGCCATCAGGGGCCGACTAATGCCTAAAAACAAAACACTTTTTTTTTTTACTTAGAAAGTCCCAAATCAAAAACGTATATTAACTGAAACTCTTTAAAGTAATAATTTAATTGCATTTTGATTTCCCTTTTTAAACAATGTAACCACAGGCATAGGGGGACTTTCAGATACTCACCGTGTCTTTTTTGTTCTCCTTCAGTCTGACTTCCAGTCAGCGCTGAAGATCCACAATGCTGTGGCCACCAGCATGCACCGACCCTCTCCTCCGTACCCACAGACACAGCAGGCTCTTCAGCTGGCCATGGAGGTATGTCATCGCTTACTTCATTTCACATTTTCAACGACACAATTCTCGCCGCATCATGTTCATCAGACAGAAAGCTAACGCACACACAGTCCAGGTCAGCGAGTATATACTGTAATAACGAGGTTGGAGACAGAGCAGCTCTGTTCAGCATCAATTAGAGCGGTGTGCATCGCACGCACACACACACACACACGCACGCACACACACACACACACACACACACACACACACACACACACACACACACACACACACACACACACACACATTCTTGTCAGCCAAGTCTTTTATGTTGCAATCACATTTTAAAACAACAGCCCGTTCATAATGAATGCTGCCGTGGTCAGTTTGAGCTCAGACTCAATGATTCATCAGGAGGAGAGAGCCGCTTGGCGGACGGACGGACATGTTGTAACTCTGTGAAGTCGGCTCTCCTCATGGGCGACTACCAGACGGCACCATGTCGAGGAGAACCCGCTCAAGTGAAGGGGACATCCAGGCTGCTCGTTGGATCAGTGCTGCAGATATTGTATTCTCTGCCACAGAGTTGAGTCGGCGAGCTGTCGGAGCTAGTCATGGCGCGTTTCAGTGGAATCTCATTAAAGAGCAGCGCATTATTTCTGCTCCACGTTGGCATCTCCGCCCCCTGCCCCGCATTTGGCTTTAAAGCAGGAAAAGCTTTCAGCTTCCACACTGCACTGCCAGAAACATGCTCCTTTGTCACTGATAACGAAGTGGAAAAGAAGTGATGAGAAGATATAAACGGGCCCTCTAAATACCGTACGAGCGTTTCTCCTCTTAGCTTGACTTCATATTAGGTGCAGATTGGAACTATTTTTTCATTCTTACCCATTTTGAAAATTGGGGACAAAACAACTCTGAAGAATAGTTTCCTTTTGAAATAGTTTTTTGGGACATTTGGAGTCCAGTGCTCCAATCCTCTTTAGACTTTTCTTTTAGCGTTCTCAACTTCATTCTCTCGCCTTTAAAAAATAATATATATATATATATATATATTCCTGCGTGTGCACACGGCCCTGCAGTCTCGTGCCCTTTAATGGAGTCCGGCAGGGTGTTTAAACGCTAACTAGGATGAACTGTACTTTCAAGTTACGAGGATAATGGAATTCATCATTTGTGAAGAACAGGTCTGCGCTTCAGGAACACATCGTGAGCCTGACGGGGACCTTTCTCCAGAACAAATTAAAGTAAAAAACTTATGAGCTTATTTCTTTTTAGAGAGCAGCACGTATATCATTTAGAGCATAGATGGGTCCTGTCGCATTTTAAACAAGCCTTTGCTCCATCAAATACATCGCAAAATCACTATTATGTTCATAAATGGCTGCACTTGCTACGCTGATAATATGCCAATATAATGTGCCCGTGATGATGTTTTTTGTCGCCACGGTTTCCAGACCAGGAGTCTCATCCAGTCGAGTCAGAACAAAGAGGGCCTGGAACTCCACAGCCTGCTGTCAGACACACACATCCAGGTAGAGACACGCAGGCGGCTTATTAGGGAAGACACCTGAAAATCATTGCTCCAGACCTGTCGCTGAGGTGTGTGTGTGTGTGTGTGTGTGTGTGTGTGTGTGTGTGTGTGTGTGTGTGTGTGTGTGTGTGTGTGTGTGTGTTGTGCAGTCATTGCTCCTGGCCCATGACAGCATAGCGGAGACGGAGATGCAGCCTGAGCCGCTGCCCTCCGAGGGAGAGACACTGACCCAGTGGGGAGGAGAGACTGTGAAGATAGTTCGCATAGAGAAAGCCCAGGACATCCCGCTGGTAAGAGGCGCTTGAGAAGGCAGCTACATGGAGAGCTGACCTCCTGCCACAATTACTGGGGTCTTTTATTGCTTTAATTGCACTCAATTAAATCATCTTTCCAAACTAAACCCAGTAGTTGAACTGAAGATAACACAGGCAAATACTTTATGAATGTTCTGCCTTGTTTTGTTGCTCTCCGTAAAGCATATCATGTGATTTATTTCAGTAGAATCTCTGATTCTCTTCTTGTAAAGTACCAGCCTGTTCTTTCCTGCGGTCAATGTACAGCACGTGATATGCTGTGAATAACTAAGACATGCCGTAATTCCACTGTGTTTCTGTAGGGGGCGACTGTGCGAAATGAGATGGACAGTGTAGTGATCAGTCGCATCGTTCGAGGGGGAGCAGCTGAGCGGAGTGGACTTCTATCAGAAGGAGATGAAATACTGGAGATCAACAGCATAGAGATCAGAGGAAAAGATGTCAACCAAGTCTTTGACATACTTGTAAGTGTATCCACAGTTCCCATAGTTCCTGGACCTTCACTAGGTGGGAACAGAGTGATTCATGGAATACATCAGTGTGAAGAATGAACATTATTCAAGTTCTGCTGGTTTGTTTTAAGTTTTTTAGTGTTCTCTTTAAGTCAGTTATCTGTGTTTTTATTTATTTATGGTGAAACCTTTATGCCAGGACCACCTTGTAAAAGTAATCAAAAATTTCAATGGGATTATCCTGGCTAAATCAAGGTTAAAGAAAAGTGTTTTCACTTTCAGTAGTTATATTATCTTTACCATATGCGTTTACATGCATGTTCAGCCTTGTCATATCGTCACCTTCCTAAAATAATGGCCTGAGTAATTTTTTGACAAAAATTATTTTCTTGCCTAAATCATCTCCTCATGGTACTGGCCAAAATGTCCTACATCCTCAGTTGAACAGATCATGTGATTCTACCCCTGTAGTATAATGGTCTATGTCAAGAGTGTGACTTAGGCCATTTTACAAGCTTTTCAAGATGGCATTGTGAAGATAGCATTTAAGCTAGCAATTTAGTTAGCATTTTTGCCAATGAAAATCTCACTCGAACATAATATTAGTAATCATAACATAATTTGACCGTTATTACAGTATGTCTGTTGTGCAGTGTCTAGAGGCAGCTTGTGAACCCCGATTACATTGGTATTTGTTTTTTGTGTTTTCTGAAAAACCTGAAAAAATTACTTAGGCCATTATTTTGACTAGGCCATTTATTTTTAACATTTAACTTTTCGGCACATTCTACCTCCATCCCACTGATTTGTGATTTGTGTCGAGATGATTAAAGGTATTAAAGGTAAATGTTTAAAGGTTCGATGCAAAATGCATAGTTTATAATAGCGTGTGTGTGTGTGTGTGTGTGTGTGTGTGTGTGACAGGCGGACATGCACGGCCTGCTGACCTTCGTGCTTATTCCCAGTATTCAGAGCAAACCTCCTCCCGTCAAAGAGTCTGTGGTGAGTACCGAGTCATGAACACCCGAAGGCTCGAGGATGAGCAGATTTCAAAAGGTGTCGGCTGAAGTAAAAATGTCTTGACTTTTTGTTCCCGGCCTCCTCTCTTGCTCCTCCAGGTCCACGTGAAGGCCCATTTCGACTACGACCCATCAGATGACCCCTACGTGCCGTGCAGAGAGCTGGGCCTGTCCTTCCAGAAAGGAGATATTCTCCACATCATCAGCCAGTCGGACCCCAACTGGTGGCAGGCGTACAGGGACGGAGACGAGGACAACCAGCCTCTAGCCGGACTGGTGCCAGGTACTTTCTTCTGTCCGTGTTGTTGTTGTCTTGGGTGTTTTTTATAAGAGCATTTGAAGGCTACTTGGTCAATTATGTTGCTCTCATATTCTCTTTTCCTCCTCAGGGAAGAGTTTCCAGCAGCAGAGAGAAGCCATGAAACAGACCATAGAAGAAGACAAGGAGCCGGAGAAGTCTGGTCCGTTGCTCTCCTCGCTGCACCGTAACCATGATAGCATGCTGTACAGTCTTTTTAGTGTACAATGTACAGAATGTAGATTGTTGTATCTTTTATTTAATGACTGGACTAATGTCCAGAGGAGCCGCAGGAAATACCTGATTCACTTGAGGGAGTTTGTTGGTGCCCAATTTTACAGTTAGCTACCGAACAGGAAACCATTTCCCACCACCACACATTCATAAATTCCAAAACTCAAACTAAAATAATTGCTTTAGTAAAGAACACATGTTCCTTTTGGCTCAAAAGTGTGTGTAAATGCTTGTTTACAGGGAAGCTGTGGTGCGCGAAGAAGAACAAGAGGAAGAGAAAGAAGCTGCTGTACAACATTCACAGGACCGATGGTAGGACTTTCTGTGGCTTGTAAACTGCTCGTAAATGTAGTAATGGATGACCAGCTGTGAAGAATATTGGAATATTATAAAATTGAATTGGGCATGAGTGGGTGTCTACGACGGCTTATTAGGGCCATTGTATGTTAACAGAAAAATGATGAGGGAGGGTGAGGTGTACTCTGATTTAACTGGATTAAAGTGGGACATTTACGAGAAAACTCTTGTAAGTATATGTGAAAAAACACAAAACCTCTGAATATGTTCAGAGTTCTAAGTAAAATATGAATGCCGTCTGAATAGCATCTATACAGTAGTATCTTAATTGTCGGAGCAAAGCTCCTGAAAGATACATTTACAGGCTTTCTTTGTTCTTTTGTGAACATAGATAAATACTAATGCAATTCATATGCTTTGCACTCGGTGGCTCACGTCCTCGGTGTGATGAGGTTGATCCAACCTTGCATTCCCCCCTCATTATTTCTTATTTTAGTGTCATCACCATTCACAGAGTCTAAATACAGAACTATTTTTCTAAAGAAATGAAATCAACTGTTTGCTCCTGACTTGCTGGCTTAAGCCTCGACCAGTTCATCTTGGATACGTCATCATCTTAGTCATTGTTTCCTCTCTTCTGTGATAGACTTAGTTTCTGCGTCTAATCTCTCCTTCCAGTATCTCCCCATTATAACTTTCTCATTCCGTTCTTTCGGTCCATTTGCCCAGACATTGACAACGAGGAGATTCTCACCTACGAGGAGATGGCTCTGTACCACCAGCCGGCCAATAGGAAGCGGCCGATTGCACTGATTGGTCCAACCAGCTGCGGGCAGGTGGAGCTGAGACAGAGACTGCTCAACAGTCAACCAGAACGCTTCGCTGGAGCTGTACCCCGTAAGACCAACACACGCACACACACACACACACACACACACACACACTGTACACGATACACATGCTTTATGTGTTTGTGGATATACTAACCTGTGTGTGTGTGTGTGTGTGTGTGTGTGTGTGTGTGTGTGTGTGTGTGTGTGTCTCTCTTGGTCTCTCGTAGACACCACGCGGAGCCGTCGGGATTGCGAGCTGAGTGGTCGAGATTACCACTTTGTGTCTCGTCAGACCTTTGAGGCAGAACTGTCAGCAGGTACGGTTTCATGTTACTCGATACTCTGACTGTCAATGGATTATTTAGAGTGACATTCTTCACTCGGTGTCCAACTGCTCGTTTTTTTCACCCGTAAAGGACCAGCTCCGTCCAGGGTGTACTCAATTTCACTCATTCACAATTGACAAAATATAATTCTCAAGCGATCACGCTAAAAGTATTTAGAAGTCTCATTTATGAGTCGAGACTTAGAAAATGTGCTTTACAGGTGAATGTGGGAGCAAGAAAGCCTCAACGGCATCTAATGGATAATTTGCAGCATATAGTTGCATCCATTCTCTCTTGATTTATTCCCTCAGTAAACATTGTAAACATGAGTTTATGTCTCAATCTCTAGTTTCAAGTCTTCTTCTATTTAGTAAATTATGGTAATTTAGAGTCAAACAGACCATAAAGCAGGGGATTCTTTAGGGCGAGGCTGCCTTGTTATTAGAAAACTTCGACCCTTTCGCAGTGTGTTTTAAGTTGATGAAGGTTAATGGTAACATTTTGGTTGCTTTAACTTGTCACACTCAGCAGTCAGTTGTACTTGGCTGCACCCTCTAGTCTAGAGTCCCTTCTGGTTGCAAAAGAACTATGTCTAGGTCCACTTCTTATACACAGTATGTGTGTGTGTCTCTGCACATTAATTAAATGATGCAGCATCAAACCCTCAGCCTCTGATTGATGCACGTGTGCATGCGGCGTAACTTCCTCCATCTGCTTGTGAGGACACGCCCATGTACGCAGACGCTGTCCGCCCTTCCATGGTCACAGTGCAAACAGGAACTGCTACTCCATGGTGTGGTTGGTTCCAAAACGTATCCATGAAAATGGATTGTGACGGTATCATAAGCCCCTCACCAAATGGAGCCAGAGAGAAACAGTATGATTTTCCGGTTGAATTAAGCAAATGAAAGGTTCCAGCATGACAGGAGATGGCGAGCGTCACACCCGCTGCTATAGAGGGTGTGTAACTGTCAGAATAACGCCATAGACGACCCGTCCTCGTCCGGACAAAAGGACATGGCATCAGCACGAATGACGGTCCCCCTCTGCGGTCTGTTCCCAGGGAAGCTGATCGAGTCCGGGGACTTTGAGAAGAACCTGTACGGGACGAGCACGGACTCAGTGAGACAGGTCATCAACACTGGAAAGATCTGTGTGCTCTGTCTGCACACACAGGTGAGTGAACACACACACACACACACACACACACACACACACACACACACACACACACACACACACACACACACACACGCTGACCGAGCACCGCAGAACACTGGCTAAAAGGTTTGTGGTTGAATCCTCACAGGTGTGTGTGTGTGTGTGTGTGTGTGTGTGTGTGTGTGTGTGTGTGTGTGTGTGTGTGTGTGTGTGTGTGTGTGTGTGTGTGTGTGTGTGTGTGTGTGTGTGTGTGTGTGTGTGTGTGTGTGTGTGTGTGTGTGCAGGCTCTTAAGGTGCTCAGGAGTTCTGACTTGAAGCCTTACATCATCTTCATAGCTCCGCCCTCCCAGGAAAGACTCCGAGCCCTATTGGCTAAAGACAACAAGAACCCCAAGGTATTCATTCTTCTACTCTGCCTGTTTACTCGCGGTCACAGGTACATATCACCGGTGTTTACATCTCTCTGTTTGCCTCGTGTGTGTGTGTGTGGCGGACAGCCCGATGAGCTGCGGGACATCATTGAGAAAGCACGGGAGATGGAGCAGAGCTGCGGTCACCTGTTTGACGCCGTCATCGTCAACACGGACCAGGACAAAGCCTTCAACGAGCTGCTACGACTCATCAACAAGCTGGACACTGAACCCCAGTGGGTGCCCTGCTCCTGGCTACGCTGAGAACACTCTCTCACACACACACACACACACACTCACACACACACACACACACACACACACACACACACACACCAGTCACAGAGAGTCACGACGGAGTACACGTGTCTATTGGTCCAACACAGGACGCTGTGTGTTGCTGGTACCGCCAGGAGAGGACAAGTCTTTTGAGAGTTGGAAAGATATGAAGTTGTAGTTTCATGGGGAATCATCACAATATTACAACCTAAAGTTGTTCATTTACAATACAATGTCTTAATATTAGGATATAAAGTAAAAAAAAGAAAGAAAACAACCATCATATTATAAGATAATGTAGTTTTAGAAGAAAAAGTTCAAATATTATGAGCTCAATTTCTAATTTTACAAGAAAAAGTCAAGACTATTAGCAAAAGTCATAATCATAATATTCTGTCATAGTATTACCAAATAAAATTTAATTTTTCATTTGAAAAAGCCTTACGAAAAAATCCTACATATTTGGGGATAAAGTTGTGATTTCACTTGAAAAAAAACAATATCAAGTACAAAGTAATAATATTACAGAGAAAATGTAGTTATTGTTCTCCTGTATGTTTGGATATAAACCGTGCAGATTAGTTTCCGTGCAGGTGTGTGTTGGTATAGCCTGACTCTAAACAAAATAGTTCTAGTGTACCGGTCCAGTTGACGTGGGTGTGGAGCCGTGGACTACATGTCCTTTTATACTACAATTATTATCATAGAAGTATTGATGTATTATTGAAATGTGCCTTTTCTTGTAATTCCAGCTTTATTCTCATGACAACCAGACTTTTGTCTTCTCTTTCCATTGACCCTAATACTACTCCGTTGTACTGCAGAGAGTACAGGTAGTTGTGTGTGTTTGTTTGATGGTCCTTGAGGTGTGTGTCCAGCTGCGATGTTTATACGACTCATCTCTTTCTCCTCGTCAGTTCTCAGTGAGACCAAAATATGGACCTGGAAAAGTCTCCTCTTCTTCTTCTCTCTGAGCTCTTTCTCCTTCATTACGCACCCTTTGCCTTCACTCTGTCCTCATTTCAACCGTTAGGATTGAAAAATATTTAAGATATCACAGTCACAATTATTTTTAACTTTTTGCAGTGCCGAGAATCTGTGTAAAAAAAAACAAATATGATTTTGTGTTCATACTTTTTAGTTTTTGTATTCAGTAAGTTGGCCCCGAGCACAGATGAGGCCCCCGGTGCGATGTGAAAAGTCACACACACTTAGATTCATAAAGTGCTAATTTAAATCCACACTGAGCCATTATTGCTACGAAGAACGCACACGCACACGCACACGCACACACACCAGAACAGTGCATTAGACGCTGACTTCCCCCAGAAGTCTTTTCACTTGTGGCCTGAAGCTGCAGCCTTCTTCACCCTGACTGACAGTTGACTGACTGGTTTCTGAGCGACTCTCTGGGTGAAATCAAACTGTTGCAATTGACACTTAAATAAAGGACGCAGCACTTGATATTTCCTCTCTGACCGGCTCGTCTGCTAACTCGTTCCATCTCATCACAGCTGACGCCTGAGCGGGTACAGGAAACGTGAGCGTTGTAGTTTTTAGTCGTGATGCTGAAGTTATTATATATTTAGTTTGAATGGATATATTTAGTGTGTGTGTGTGTGAATGGATGTGTGTGTGTGCCTGTCTTTGAAGACAGCAAAGTATTATTATGACCTGAAATAGACCTGACGAATGATCACTCATCACTGGCTAGAGCATTTATATATTTGTAATATTGAAAAATAGATTTATGATGTCCAGAATGCACCAATAGGATTGCAAGTTTCACCTTTTGCCTCAACTGCCATTGGTCCAGGAGGAGGGGGCGGAGCTAAGCGGAATTAACTGTATTGAATGTAAAGTTAATTGATACCACTTGTTGTTTATCAGACATCACTTCTTTCTGAGTAAATCTGCTTTTTGTATGAATATTCACAATGAATAAATAAATAAATAGATGATTGATAGAAGATGACTGACTGTTTTCTTTTGTTCTTTTTCGGTTTCTTCATGTAAATATTAAAAAAAAAGATTGCCTAATACCATTGATGTACAGTGGCCTGCTGTTGATGTTCAGTGTTCTTGCCTTCAAATACACCAAATTAAAATACACAGTATATTACAGTATTTTTTGTGAGAACGCTACAACACTGTTAGATTTTGGCTAACATTTTCGACACCAGGTTATTATGTGACAAAAGAAAATCCCTCACGATCTTTATCAGTGACTGGAACAGGTGGAACGTCATCACACGACCTCAGTGAGGAACACCAGGCCAAAAAAAGGTCATCACGTGACTGATGGTCCACGGTTCCTAATACTTCGTGGAAGGCCATGAAATGTGGTTGAAAGCCCTGAAGAAAAGGCTGGTAAGTGAGCCTTTGAGTTTAAGTATTTTTTCACTCGTACTGTTCCCAAGTACTTCCATCCACCAAGTATGAGTTCAGATTTATATTTTTAGATTACAGTCAAGAATGGACGTTACAAGGTATCATTACTATTACTGT
Source organism: Taurulus bubalis (assembly GCF_910589615.1). NCBI lineage: Eukaryota > Metazoa > Chordata > Actinopteri > Perciformes > Cottidae > Taurulus > Taurulus bubalis. Next base: position 45,971,795 of record NC_136589.1, on the reverse strand, counting down.
TACAACTTATTTCTACCATCATTTACATACTCCTTAAGTCAATGGAAAATAACGAACCATTATTTAAAAAGTTGAAGGATTCATGAAAACTATAGCTTTTGTATTACACTGAAGCTTACATCCATCCATATCCTGCTGGCTATCTATAGGAGGCCAGGTGTAGTAGAATAAATAAGCCACATAGGGGCACTGTTCTACAGATTATTATTATTACCACGCGGAATCTCTGAAGTGGAACAAAGTCCACTGCCATGCCGCAGTTTATTCTCCCGGATCCACCACTTCAGCAAAAACAACCTGACTGCTTTGCTTTCGTCTTTATTTCGCTTGTGTCGGCTACATGTTTGGTCTGGTTCTGGACATGAAACCTGTCTGATCATGCCGACATCTAAAGCACACTGTGCAGGGATTTTCTCCAGATCGGATCCTCCCTGTACTCCTCCACATGTACTCAGACTGCTCTGAGATCAGCATCAACACGTCTCACTCCACTCTCCCACTAAACACACGTTTACTGAATGCTTTACTCTGCAAAGTAAAACAGAAACATTCACATCAAGTGTAAGACTTCATATAAAAAGTACAATACACATTTAGAAGTAATTTGTCATCAGTTGCTGCCACTTGTATGTGGCCTTTGTGTCCTTTTGATCTGAGCTGATCTTCGGTTTCCTTTTCAACCTGTTTGAGGAGCCGTCAGAGAGTCTCAGTGCAGAGCAAGATGACTACCCCAACCCCTGTCTGCGTTAGTTTAAAGGGGAAATCCCCCCTTAAAAAAATCAAACAAGTTAAAATGTATTGGAAGTGTTTTTTCTTTTTTTAATTATATTATCCTGTTTGTCTGTTCTTTTGTCATATGAAGTAAATCGCGAAGGCCTTGTAATCCATACTTGATATGATATTGCCTCTAATGTTGCAATGATATAGGACAGAGCCTCCTCCTTTTATGTATGCATGTAATTTGATATCTGATCACATCTTATCTTCACATGAAGAAAAGTCTCTATTATATTTTAGATCAGTCCATATCTGATCTAAAACATATGTTTTTTTATGTTGTTTTATGTTTTTTGTTTATGTTACATTATCTTTTGTTTTTTTTCATTCTCAAATGGGCAAACATTGTGAAATATATTCCTAGCAACTATGGTATTGGACAAAATAAATAATCTTAGAACTATTTCTGAAAAGGTTTTCAGACAAAAGTGAGTATAGAAACTGTCTGAGTAAATTACAGATAAAATAACCTTTGTGAAAACTAAAAAGGTCTGCTGTGCATGGCGAAGTACTGTGATGTGTTATTAATAAAATGTGCTGGCTAAATATGTAGGTGATGTTGGTCACTGTTAGTTAGGGAGTTTAGCACACATCTGGTAAACTAACTGTCGCTAACCCAATCTGCACTGACTCTTGAGGATGGTCAATTACAGTTCAGCTAACTAGCTAACACAAGCAAGAACTAACAGTAGTCAAACCGTAGTTAATATGATAAAACATGAAGAAATCATCCATCATTTTGTCATTATACCGACACTAATGAAACATGGTTTGTTATGATAATCTGTAATCTGCTTTAAGAAACTCTGTTCAATAAAAGAATATACCAAAAATGAAAATTCAACATCAAAAGTCACTCATTATTAATACCAAACACACAGAAATCCACTAATTTTAAAATACAAAAAAAGTCTTATATCCTTCTGAGGGCGTTCACTATCTTGTTCCGTCGAAGGTCTTTGGCTGGTAACAAATGGCGGTGACGTCACGCTCAGTGAAAACTCTGCCAAATTACTGCACTATAATTGGCTGATTTATGGAGGAAGGCGGTGACCGCGCTTTTTGCGAGAGCGGATTGGTCGGCCCCGCTGTCAGTCAACCCTCCCTGCTGCTGGCCGCACACAGTCAGGTTGATGGAGATAGGAGGATAGAGGTAGAGACGTGGTGGAGATGTAGAAAACAACGGAAACATTTTTTTTTTTTAACATTCTCTGTTTACTTCTACCGCGCATTTGACTTTTCTCTACATTGTTTACTTTACTTTTTCGTATTTCATGGCCGTTTTGCCGCTTTACGGTTAGAGTCTTGTATCCCTTGGAAACGCGAACAACTGTCCTGCGAAGTTTGGATCAAGTGTTTTCACCTTCAGCCGGAAAATAAACTGGATATTTACCCGCTAAACTAACGGAACTGACACAGTGGGGCGTATGGGCGTTTGTGGAAGTATTTCGAAAAGTTCACATTTAAAGCTTTTTTCCCTTCATTTTAAACCCAGTGTTTAGGGAAACGGGACAGCGCAAGACAATAGTGGTGTGAGAGAGAGAGAGAGAGAGAGAGCGAGCGAGAGAGAGCTCGTGCAGGAGGTCGATGCCTCGCGGGGGCTTTGTTCTGTCCTGTGTGGTGACCTACCGCGAGCCCGCTGCGGATATCGACTGACCGGCCGGTGGATTTATGATTGGTTGGTGATTGATACACGGACTCGGGGGCCGTTGGAACAACCATGGACGTGACTCTGTCCGAGTTGCTGGCCACCTTCATGGAGTCGCCGCTGGTGGTGTGGGTGAGTGGGAGCACCACGCGCGCACGCAAACACGGTTGTGCGGCGACGCACGCGAGGTTCCGACCCCTGTCTCTGCTTTACTTTCCCTCTTCTGTTTCTCTTAGTTCGGCTACACTTTCTTGTGTAGAGAAGAATAACTAACTAACTAACTAACTAACTAGTAGAATAACCAACTACTTTGACCTCGTAATGTACCACATGCAGTAGTTTGCTCTCTTTTAAACCATTAACCTATTTATTGACGGTGCTCAGACAGATGCGTTACAGTGACAGGGGGTAAGATTTTCAGAATAAAAGCCTCAGACTATCTGATACATTGAGGGATGTTGGTTTGTGTTTCTGGGACTTTAGATTTCATACATAACTGCCACACAGGAAAACAAGTTAATTATCTGTTTCTTCGGCTAAACGGATCACAGTATTTCAGCTTCCTGTTTCTTTACTTCTTCGTCACCTTTTGCCATTCAAATTCCCCTCCAGTAGACTCAAGTATTATCCCTGTTTGAGTGTTAGCTGTCTTTGGGTGGATTTAGCATGTCCATGGGCCAAGGGGTGTTGCGAAACAACTTCTTCCATCTGAGCAAACAGCCCTGCAGCTGATTCCCCTCATCCAGCAAGGCTTTAAGCAGAAACTAATGTCAACTGAATGCAGTGTAAAGCAGCATTATTTTACCCATCTGCAACCTTCAGAAATGTTTTGTTGCTGGAATATTGTTTGTATCTCTGTGTTCATTTACAGGCATATTTAAATTTGTTTTCATGTTCTGTGAAACAATTTTTCACAACCTTAACAGAAAGCAAAAACAAAACAAAAAAGTAGGATTAAATATATTCATTCCTTAGTAGACGTTACTCTAGATATCAGTGTCCTCAGAGTTTGGGACCCGTTTTTATCTTCCATCCCGGACTGTGATGACCCACATACAGCATTCAACAGGTTATTAACTCTGTGGTACTTCCTGTTTCCCTGTGACCCCATCCTGTTGACCCGACCGCCCAACCAACAGTTTCTCCTAGCTTTGTTGGACACAGACAATCACAGTTAACACTGACTAGTTACGAGTTTCTCTCTCCAATTTCTTTTCTTTTTCTTGCACATCCAAGGTCAAAGAACCCCAGGTTTTTTCGGCTATGTTTGGGAGGAGAAAATGAAAGAGCAGCGCTTGCTCCAGTGGAGTTGCTCGGCGGCCAGCAGCAGATCAGACTGTGGTTGTACTGTGCAGCTTCCAGCTGTGTCACTGTGTGAGCGCGAGCAGGGCATTCCTCCAAAAGAGAGCTTTACTCTCAGCAACAACAACAACAAAACCTGAATAAATAAGGGTTTTAAAAAATATATATTGATATAAAATATATTGCATTTTAATTCCAGTATAGCTCTAAAAGAAAGGTTCATGTTTTTTTCAGTCTCTCCTAAAATGTTGCTGACATGCACATATTTTAAAATTGTTTTTGGTGGCCAATATTGTTCCTGCTGGCCACGAATAGATGCCTTCCAAACACACTTCTATGTCAGCAATGGGGGACAAAATCCACAGTTCTTTCTCTGAGCAAAGATAAGATCTACTGTTCAGCCACCGTCTTTTTAATGACAAATTGTGTCACTATTTGTCCATGAATGTACAAGAGAGGGTTACCCAGTTGAGGTAACACAATTTAGAAAATCTTGATTCAGCAGAACGTCTGCCAGCATATGAAGTTGAAAAGGGAATCAAAGAAACGTGTGGTTGACTTCTCTTCCTGTCCCCAGGTGAGGACGCTGGGTCCTCTGGGCTCGTGCGACGACGCGGGCTCCGAAGAGTGCGTCAACATGTTCATGGAGCTGGTGGACGGCGTCTTCCTGCACAAGATCATGACACACATGTAGGTAACGCCGTGCCGATGTGAGAGTTTTAACATTCGTGTTGTATGAGTCAGTGAAAAAAATAGAATAGAAAACAAAAATGTGTGTGTGTGTGTGTGTGTGTGCGTGTGCGTGTGCGTGTGTCAGTGCGACCACATCCTGACGCACTGGTTTCAGGTTGTAAACGTCACGGCCAGATGTGCTGAAGTCTGCATCAAGACAAACAGTAGAATGAATATGGGAGATCATTAACGGCCCCTTTAGAGCTGAGCTGTTTGCACTGTAATTTGAGGAATTACACGGTTGCAGACGGGCAAGAGTTAGGTGCAATGTCTCTCAGCATATTCAGTTTATGCATATTTAGCTAAACTAGAGATGCACTGGGAGATCCAGGCCCATATCTGAAGGTGACGCAACACTTGCTGCCATCGTAAGAGTGCAGGGCGTCCATTTCAGACAGCAGACTGTGGTGTGATGAGGCTTTTAAAAGTGTGATACTTCTTATTGTACCAGGTTTTATAAGTACGACGGTCACCCAGTGCAGTGTTTTCAACCTTTTTTGAGCCGCGGCACATTTTCTACAATAAAAAAATCCCGCGGCACACGAACAACCCAAAACGTTGCAAAATGTCACATTGTAACATAATACAGCATTGTAACATAGTACAGCATATATATATATATATATATATATATATATATATATATATATATATATATATATATATATATATATATATATAGGAAATTATTGCGCTACCTACTGGCATGGAAGAGTATTCAGTGTTTCAAGTAAACCAGATTGCTCCATCAGACAAAATAAATAAATAAGTGTTATCACTTTGTTAGAAAAATGAAAATAAAGTTATGCAAAAAAATAACTAATATGTAGTTATTACTAAATAGCTTATTGTGGAAAACGATAAGCCTTTTTTTTTACAAAACAGAATGAGTGCAGATGTGTGAGCATCACGTTGTATCAGTATTAGTGGCTGCAGTGAGCTGCTTTCCTCTACACATCTTTTTAAAACGAGGTTGTAGATTTAATACGGCTCTCAATTCATGCTCAATGTTGAAAGACACAATAGCAGAAAAAACGACCTCACGGAGATCTCATAAAGATCAGCTTGTGGCAAAATGACAAGAATCGGCGAGTCGCAAGCGTAACCTATTAATGGCGGACGGTGAACATTTAAAATCAGCATTTCCTCTTGCGCCCCACCTGTAATAAATACCGCCCCAGTTTGATAAATACTGACTTAAAGGAAACATGGTGTTCATTTATTTTAATGACGACCACAAAGTGTGCAGGCTTTGTCACTGCAGTGTGTTTTTTGGGCTTTTGGAAGAATATTTCCAGAGCCTCTCGATATGTGAAGTCAGAAACGTCATTGATGGAGCTCCAGGCTGCAGCCTGTTGGATGTTTGTCTTGACCTGCAAATACATGAACTGTTGGGCTTTAACAGTGTTCGCTAATCGCTTAAAATAGTGATAGCTTAAAGCAGCAAATTCCATTGTGAAAAGCACGCAACATATTTTTCGCCGCTCTCTCTCTGTCCGCTGTGTCTCACCTGTGTGCAGCGCATCGGGGCGGGACTCCTCCGTGTGCGACACAAGAAGAGTTGTAGACGCAACCCAGAAATGCCATGATGTCGTGTAGATACGATCAATAACATACGGCCGTTTAGTTCGTTTAATAAAGAACAAGGTGTAGACATGTTCTATATTACTCTGCCAGTCACTATATTGCAGGCTCAGACGCTCAATAATGGAAAATCATTTGCGGCAACTAATTCATATTTTTTTGGACCAATTAAGTGAAATTGGACATTTTCCCACGGCACACCTGATTGTCAACCACTGTGCCCAGTGGCACTGACCCAGCGAGCCGAGTGCCTCATTGGTGTGTTTTCTGTGGAGCTCTATAGCACCAAGGGGTACGATTTATCAGGCTTTGGATACGCACACACAATACTTTTTAGTAGGACACGTTCATTGTTGGCTCAGGTCTTTTCATGAGATTTGTTGACAATAAAATATATATAGGCTTATCATTTTTAATTCTTTCTGGATTGGACAGACAGCATTTGGTCCACCGGGACACTAGCACTGTCCACAGTAATAATAACCCACCCAGACGGCCCTCTGTCCCCAATCAGACCACATGTTCATATGTTAGTTCTTGTCTTCGGAAACAATGATAATCGCGCTATTGTTCTCCACACTGAATGTAGGCTGGGCTATCTGGGGAGGGGCGGGGGTGATTAGGACTTGGTAGGGGTTTAGGGGAAAGTGGGTTACAAAGGAGGAGGCCATGAGGAATACTACTGGAAAGCCACTCAGAGAGCGTTGGTAAATCAGTCAGTCAGAGAAGCAGTCAGCTGTCGTATCAGTCGGTCTGTGAACCTGTTATTTCTCTGACCTTTCAGAACAATATGTTTATTTATTTATTTATTTATATATATATATATATATATATATATATATATATATATATATATATATATATATATATATATATATATATATATATATATATATATATATAAAATTAAAAAAACATTGCACATTTCTGCTCCGTATGTATGTATGTATGTATGTGGAGCAGAAATGTGCAATGGTTTTGCAATTTAATGTGGTTATCTTTAATTCAATTCAGTTTATTTTATATAACCCAACATCACAAATACAAGTTTGCCTCAGAGGGCTTTACAATCTGTACACATGACATCCCTGTCCCAGGACCTCACATCGGATCAGGAAAACCCCCCCCAATAATAATATTAATAGTTAATGAACTGTGTTGGACTTGTTGACTAGGAAACCACTAGAAGGGGATGTATTTCCTGAAGATAATGTAGCTCGCCAGTTGCTGATTATTTGCAGTTGAAACCCTAAAATAGGCTGAAGATGAAGTGGTGGTCAAAATTGTAGCACTGAAATGAGTTGAAGTGTAGCTGTAGTGAAAGGAATGAAGTGTCAACTTGCTTTAAGCACTGAGTGAAGTTTTAGTCTAGTTAAAATTGTGGAAATAGAAGTTATGAATTGAGGTGGTAGGGTCAATGGAAGTGATTGAAGAAATGAGTTGAAAAGTTTAAGTTTCTGCTGAAGTGGAAGCGTTGAAAACAGTATATGATTATTTATTTGATTTATGATTATGGAGATCTGAAAAGGGTTCCAAGAGTTTCAAATGAAATAAGTGCAAAGTGAAGTTGAAGTGAAAGGAGTTAAAGCTGGGGGCGACAAATGTTCTCAACAATGCCTTTTAGTTTAGCTTAACACTTACACATTTGTGTGTGTGTGTGTGTGTGTGTGTGTGTGTGTGTGTGTGTGTGTGTGTGTGTGTGTGTGTGTGTGTGTGTGTGTGTGTGTGTGTGTGTGTGTGTGTGTGTGTGTGTGTCTTTCCATAGCGACCCCAGCCCAACCAATCAGAGGCTGAACAAGAACGTGAACAATGACTTGTCTCTTCGGCTATACAACCTGACCGTTCTCACCAGACAAATCAGGACGTACTACCAGGTATATACACGCACATGCACACGCACACACACCATGTGCTAATGGTGTGCTTGCACACTATGGCAACGCACACCATGGCAACATGCATGGGTCAAACTGCACCACAGTAGACTAGTTGCAGTCAATATTTTATTCTTGTTAGCTGTATTCCATTTCTTTTGTTCTTAATGGTCCACCGATCCACAGAATAGCTTTTTTTTTTTCATAAGCTTGAATCTGAGTTGTGAAAATTGTCATGTCCTTTTAATTCACTTTCTGAAAACCACACCTAAACTGGCGCAGTGTTTTCTCCTCTTCCTGCGCTGTGTCGGTGAGATGTGTATTGATGATGCGGTACATCCGTATGGATCAACCTTGAGCGTGCTTGACAGCCAGAGCTATGCAGCGCTCGATGGGAGCAGGAAGTAACACAATGCGGTCAGATGATTGGAACAAATCTCATAACGTCATGCTCAGTGTGAGGCATTTAGTCACTTTGATATAACGTATCCATATCAAACGCTACACGCCAAGACTTTTCTCTTCAACGTTTTTTTTTTACTGCTTCCGAACGGTTTGTGAGTTACACGTCACAAAAACTACTCTTTTCTTCTTGGACTTTATACATGATGAATTTCAGAAAGAGGTTGTTTTTTCTTCTTCTAGACAGCAGGCATAATATCCAGAAAGGGTTTCCATGATGTAGCATTATTATATAAAAATATAATTTGAATCATGTTTTTTTTTCTTTTTTTCTTTTAAGTATCTTACTACATACAAGCAATACCCTGTGTGTGTGTGTGTGTGTGTGTGTGTGTGTGTGTGTGTGTGTGTGTGTGTGTGTGTGTGTGTGTGTGTGTGTGTGTGAGTGAGTGACTGCAGCTCAGCCAAATCAACTGCATCTGAGGTCCTTATCTCTTGATTTATTATACAGCAGAAACACTGCTCATGCCTCTGCACAACGAGCTGCGATTAGCTTTGAGGGGATTGGCCACATTACATCATGGCCCTGGCATTAGCCCACACACACACACCTGTGTATCATTGCCAACATTTTTCTCTCTTTAATTCAGTGGAAGCTTCCTAAACTTTAAAAAAAAAAAATTACCATCTGATAGACATTTGTGTATTTCTTATATGAATAAAGGTGGTCATTACGTGACCTGGCGTTATCATTATGAATCCACTTGAGGAGGGCTGCTTCACCCACGGGTGGCCTCCTCGTGCACACTTGTGTTCTGTCGCCATTGATAGCAGCCATGGCCGTTTCCTGGTGCGAGTAGACGACACACAATTTGTCATGAGCTTCAAGGAGACTTGTGTTTTTCCCTGTCATGGTTTCAATGTGGACGCAGCACCAGCCACAATTTTGTCTAGAAGCCTTCGTGTCTAGTGTCTCCCAGAATACAGTACAACACTGGTCATGTGTCGCTCAAGCAGATCAGACAACAATAAAGGCTACATCTGCTGGTTTGTTTGTGTGTGCACTTGGTGAAGTGGGTCATTCTGGGCAGCATGGGGTTAATCTGTCCATGATGGTTAATCTCTAACCACGGTCGAACACCCTGGCTTCAACACGCACACACCTCGCAGTACAACCTTAAGTCAATGAGTTATGAGCCTCAGAACGCCACTTAGTTTGGGATCAGCCACAAGAACACACGCAGACATACACAGACACACACATATGTATCTATCCAGCTGTTCATAAGGGGCTAGGTGTTGGCTTTCTCCTAATTAGATGGTGTCTCAGCAGACACACAGGCTGATCCAGCGACTCCTCCCAGTCTCCCCAGTGACAAAGCACAAAGTTTATGTGTGTGTGTGTGTGTGTGTGTGGGGGGGACCCTTCTGTTCCGTCTCTATTGCACAAAGCACAGTAACCTGAGATCACAAGCTCTGGATACTAAGCTATTCACTTTTTTTCTGTCTTAACGCTGGAATAAGTGACCAATTCATTGTTTGACAGAAAATCCATCAAAGATATTAAGTCCGTAAAATCACCACTTGGGGGTGACGGCCTCTCAACTGTGAGAATTACCGTTTACAATGTTTAATATCACTGTGGAGGGAGAATTCCAAAGTAGCGGATCCTTACTGGCTGGAGAAACTGCGCCTGGATAAGTGACTTCTGAAAATAAAGTTTTGTCATATTTGCTGAAACATCATTAGAGCACGAGACTGCTAATCCGCGACTATAATCCGGTTCCTGTGGATCCCCAAAGTGCTCGTAACGACATTGCCAGAATCCACCATAGCCGAAACCAATCGGAGGCAGGATGAGCCTCTTACGCGTTGTTCACACTATGAGCAACCAGAGCCGAGCGTGGCTCTAAATGGCACTGGGAACTGGTTTTACACCAGAACTGGTTCGAAACAAAACTGTAGGATTGGTTGAGGCTTCACTTCTTCAGTTCCTGCTTTATGTAAGAACCAATCACACAAATAGCAGTTCAATTGCACGATGATTCAATGTATCCAAGAGCACAACTCCCAACATGTGAACCAGGGAAAATGTTCTTCCTTCACGCTGAGACCAATACAGATTTTCACACTGGACAGTCTTGAAATAGAAATCGCTACAGTGACACGACCAAATGACAAAGCAATTGATTGTTTAGAGAGAAAAAAATGACTGCTTTATCCAGAGGTTGGTCAGATTACAAATATTTGCAGGCCGTCAATGGCGAGCAATACAATCAAGCTCTTTTATCGCCTCAAAATTCGACTTCCATGAGTGTGAGGAATTTTAGAGAACGTACTTATTCAAGCTCTGACACAAGTAGCTCTACTGTTGGTGTAAAATGTAAAGAAAAAGATCTCTGCGTCAAGCAGCTGATGAGAAAAGCCAGGAGGGCCAGGAGTGTCTGATTCTTGTGACAAAATGTCTGAGCGCGACAGCTCCTGCATGTCGAGGAGTGAAGCTCTGGCTCTGGTGAAAGACGTTTTATTGTTGTGTAGTAACTTAAGCAGAGCTCGGCCCTCCCCTCTCTTTCTCTCATCCCCCCATCCTTCACTTTACTCCTCCTTGGTTACCGTGGGAACAGCAGAACAAAGCCCTGAGCCTACATGGGATGTTTTTGAGCTCCATATCCTCTGGCCTACTTCGTGTGTGTGTGTGTGTGTGTGTGTGTGTGTGTGTGTGTGTGTGTGTGTGTGTGTGTGTGTGTGTGTGTGTGTGTGTGTGTGTCGACCATGGTCAAACTTGTTGACAGTGTTTTCTTGCCCTTAACTAACTGCTGTTTTAATGTGTGTGCTGGAGGAGTGCGGCTGCACCATGGGGTTACTAGAGATTTGATGTGAGATTTGAGAGCAGGCGGTCACTCTGGAGACGAGGCTGCTCGGGTCAGCGCCGGCTCGCTCCAGACGGGTCGTCTCAGAAGTAGTCGCCCAGGCAGGCGGTTCCTCAGAGGTGACCCTAACTGGACCCCCATTACTCCTGAAGACACAGATGTTACATTAAAAAATGAACACAACATTATGGTTTTCTGATTATCCGAAAGCTAGGGGGAAAAAAAGGTTATTCACAATTATATACCGTTTTATTATTATAATTATTGTGCTTCAAATGCATATGCAAATAAGGTGGGTTTTTTTCTTTCTTGAATCTTAATTCAGAGGGAAATATTGCACTTTTTTACTGCTATTATTAATTATTGGATCAATTCTGATTCGGGGGAAGTGGAGCCGTACTCGGCAACAGGCAGAACATACAGAGGAGAAGAGCTGAAGCAGCATCCGCCCTTGACCAGGGGCTTCGAAAGAAAAGGTTACGGTCTTCACAGCTTCACATTACTTTGTTTTGTCGTCCTGTGATCATAAACGAATGGCAAAAGTGAAGTAATATTTGAGGTGAAAGAGGAAATCATAGGCAACATTAAGGTTTTATGCGTGTCTCTCTCTCAGACACGCATGAAATATGCATTTATTTTTGACCAAAATAATTGAAATTGTGGATCAACTTGTTTGTTTGCTGATAATCAGAGAATCATATGATATGTTTATTCTGGAAGAAGATATTTGTGTATTTAGGAGTGGTAGTCGACTGATAAAGGTCAACTTGGACGGGCCCCCGTCTCCTGATTGGTTGGGCATGCCGGTGTGTTTATGTGCCTGTGTAGACTGATAGAAGGGAACAACTGAGGGCTGAGAGACAGAATGCTAATGTTCCCTTTGTCAACAGAAAAAAGCATCTCAACGAAAGAACAGACCAGGAGTAACTATGGATGAAGGAATGAGCCTTCACTCCCTGTTTCTGTCAGTCGGCCCTGGAAGCCGTTATCCGTGTACTGTACCTCCATGCAACTCTAGAGACTGTCAATCAGTTTGTACAGACGGAGTCGGATGCCACTGGCTATGTTTCCCTCCTCATTCACACACAGAATATCCAAGGAATACAGGAATACAGGACTATTTGTAACTGGCCGTCAATGTCTTGTAGACCTGTTGAAATCTATTTGACATCAGTTACGTTCATTCTTTCACGTTTAGATGACACACACAGTATATGAGTGAACTTGCAAAACTGTGATAGCATTTCAACCACAAGTGGCACGACAGCTCACTGTTTATTAGTGGACCACTGACCATCCGTGATCCGTACGGATCCCCCAACGGTTTGGCACACACGTGAACCGCGGATTAATTACACAGTTTAACATTAACCATCACAGTGTGATATACAGTCTTACTGACTGTCATTATTGGCCAGTATTCAGTAAAAATATGCTTTTCTAGTCGCCGATGATGTGTTCACATGTAATCTCGTAAAATGTAGTGTTGGTGAAAAACTTCCAGATGTTTGAAGGAGATGTTTTCACAACAAAATAAATAGATATTATAGATTAATTTTGAGCTGTTAACACTATAAGCACCTTATAATGCATCATAAAAACTACAACCAGATTTGTTTTAATCAATAAAAATACAAAATTGTATTTCCTTATCATTTGAATTGTGTCGAAATCCTTTTACTTTGTTAAAGCAATTTTTTGTGTTTCTTTCTTTACAAACAGTAAAGAAAGAAACACAAAAAATTGCTTTAACAAAGTAAAAGGATTTTGATTGTGGCAAAAGAATAGTATGGATCCTTGTAGACCAGCTGTTATAACCAAACTACAAAATGATCTGTATCTGTGTATATATATATATATAGATCATCAATGATTGGCAATTAGTATCTGGCAAAAAGTGATATATCCTCCCGTGAGTTTCATGATCACCAATACTGTTTCGTCTTTTAGGTTTGGATGAAGTCATTCGATTATACCTTAGCACTAATAAGTAGTATTTGAGGATAGTTTCAGGATAGTTTGTGTTTTTGTCCACAATGATCATAGCATGGAGATTTGATACCAGCGCATCTATAGTGGGGTGGAAAGAGAGAAATGTTCTGCTGATGTAGAGCTTTGTGGTGTGTTTAGGTTGGTGTTTCCATTCGGGCAGAAGATAGTGGCTTTAATGCCAGGGCTAACTAGCTTGTTTATTATAGATGAGACGGATAGACTGTCTAATCGCTGTGTGTGTGTGTGTGTGTGTGTGTGTGTGTGTGTGTGTGTGTGTGTGTGTGTGTGTGTGTGTGTGTGTGTGTGTGTGTGTGTGTGTGTGTGTGTGTGTGTGTGTGTGTAAAAGCTGAGACCTATAGATATTCTCCTGCAGCAACATCAGGATCTAACACTTATAAACTGACATGGGATCAATAGAGCCTGCTACATGACCCATTTAGACACACATGCAAGGCCCAAATCCATGGCCCACTAACACACTGGGCTCACATTTCTAATCCCAGATCAATAACATGGTGGCAGCTAACAAAAAAATGAGCCGCCGGGTTCTGTGTTCCACAACTTACACACCACTTTAAATCAAAAGGAGTAATGGAAAAAAAAATTAAAAATCTGGAAATATCAGTCCTTTTTTAAAAAGCAAAAAAATATTTGGGTCAGCCTTATTGCCAAATGTATCTTACTGCCAATACAGCTTTGTTGGATTCTGCAAATGAAGTAACATCAAATATAAAATACAAATACCTTGAACAAAGTTTAAGTCTGAGGCAGTTGCTTGAGAATTCTTTTGAATTAGTGCAGTGCCCGTTGAGAACGGCTGAATGCTTGGCCCGTGAGCTTCCTTGAGTCCTCAGCAGGACACCAGCCGTGACACAGTTGCGTCACACATCCAAGTCGTGGTTTCTCACGGCCGGCAACGCCCCCAAAATAGGCCTACAGTCTTATCATGGGTAAAAAAACTACACGCCCACATCTAACCGTATATGGTCAGTGCACCTCAAGGATGTTGATGCATAGACATGAGCCTGCTGCTCAACTGTTCTTCACAGGGAATCACGGTCAACTACCGAGAGGAAGAACAAGAAGAATCTATTTTAGGAATTAGAAGTCAAAGTTTCCGTACGCTCCGGGATCCAGACAGTACTGATGAAATTGTGATATCTTTCACAATTGAAAGGTGTTTATGGAATAGTCATGGCTAACTAGCACAAGCATAAATAACACAGCTGATTTGAAAGTCGATGATAAAGATCATTTTTAAGTAATGTTTGACAGAAAGTTAAATAAAATCCTTATACTTTAATGATTATGATGTTTTAGATATGAGAAATATTGAATTATGTTGCTTATTGTGCTCTAAAATAACTTACAAATCGCCCCCCAAAGCAACTCGGCTGTATTGCCTACTACTTCCTGTGTACTTCTACTTCTGAAGAAAACATTGTAGTACTACAATAGGCGGTTAGGCAGCCCCGACTCTAGTTTTCATTCAGTTGTCAGCAGAAATGTTTTTAAACCGTATCAGTCAAGCACAGCGATGGATCGGAAAACCAAGAACATGTCAAGCAAGGTATCACCTCACTCGCTCCATGAGAGTGTTTTGTTTAGTCGACGGTTGTCGTTGACTTAATCTGCAACGTATCTCCATGAAACAAACCAAAAGTTGTTTGTAAAGCCTCCAGACTGACGGCGTGTTTCAGCCCCCGCTGTGCCTTTAAAGACATCTGGTGGCCAGCCTGCATGTTTTGTGTGTGTGTGTGTGTGTGTGTGTGTGTGTGTGTGTGTGTGTGTGTGTGTGTGTGTGTGTGTGTGTGTGTGTGTGTGTGTGTGTGTGTGTGTGTGATCAACAGAGGGAGACTGCAGGGTCTCTCATTACCTCCTGGTGTATGGGCCGGTGCAACAGTATCTGCAGGTATACCTCTCCGGTGTAACTGAGCTGTAAACCGATAGTGGGAGGATGTGCCCGGTTAGCAGATGACTCTCCAGACCAGAGCTCTGCGTCTCTGATCATGAAGTTGTGACTGTGAACAAATGTACACAAATGGCACATTACAGAGTGCAAATGGAGTGTTCCAGTCCATAATAACCATGGAATTGGTATCAACTCGCATGTGAATTTGGATATATTTTCTTTTGTGTGTGTCTGTGAGCAGAAGTGTGCTTTTGAGTATATTCTTCCAGCCATCCCCTCCCTGCTGACAGTCACTTCCATCATCCCACCACACACACACACACACACACACACACACACACACACACACACACACACACTTCACCAGGGGTCGTCAGCATGTCTCCTCCCATGTGTCCTTTCTGTAGACCTATTGTCTTCCTATGTGACCTTATTCCACAGACACGTTTCCTCATCCCAAAACAACTTCCTTTGACAGTCAAATGTTGCATGTTTTGATAAAGACACTGCACCTCTGAGAGGTTAAAAGACAAAAAAAAATGAAAGTGTTTTAATTTGCCTCACATTCTCACTTCCCGTCTGGACAATCGGGTGTGTTTGGGGGACAGGAGAGGATATTCTGGAATGGAAAGCATTCCCTCCTAGAGGGCTGTTTCTTTCCTGAGTCAGAGACACGCACACACACACACACACACACACACACACACACACACACACACACACACACACACACACACACACACACACACACACACACACACACACACAGTCTTTATCGACAGTTGGGTGTTTCCGTTGGCTGCTCGCCCACACACACACACACACACACACACACACACACATACGCAAACATGTAGATTCACAAGTCTGGGTCAGTTGGTGGCTGGACTTTGATTCCATTCTAATGGTATCATTAATATAATATTTGAGCCACACATCAGAGAATTTTGTTCGTCAAACATTTTTAGAAACTAATACCGTAACCGCAGTTCACTTATTTAGAGCCCACAGTTTAGCATTTTCATGACTTGTGTCGGCTGATTTTGTTCATCACTGAATTGCAATAAAGAAATGCCAAAGACATGATGAAGGTAATTGAGACACACATAGACACACGTTGTATACGCTTGCTATGTATTTATGTATAAATGATCAATTCAGCCAGGCTGTAAAGGTCTATATCTCTGCTGTAAAGTTGGGCATTTTAACAAGGGTGGGGATTGACTCGCTTTTGGAGCCAGCCTCAAGTGGTCGTTCAAGGTACTGCAGTCTTTGTAACTTCTCGGCTTCATTTCTCAGCACCGGAAGTTGCCGCTTGTACAAAAACTAATTGGCCCAAAGAAAATCATGATTGGATTATTCTTCCTTCAGAAATACTGATGGACAGTTTTTTCAGTAACACTGCCTTTTGCACTACTATCATTAAGACCATGAAATTCCCCCTCCTAACTCCCATCCCATCTTCTCTGCTGCAGGAGACCTTACAGCAGCTAATAGTCATGCCCCTTCCTAACATCCTGTGCATCGCCAAGGATCCCATATCAGGTAACGCACACACCCACACACCTAAGTACTAATCAAGTCCCGCATATGTCTCCTGTCTGAGGGACGTTACATGATGACCACTAATTAAAGCCACATCGCCGGTTCGGAATTTAGCGAGAAGGAACGCTCTTGTTGTTACTTTAATTAGTTTGACCGGGTTAGAGTTATGGTTAGAACCCAGCTCTTACCTACAGCAACATTCATAAATTACAAAAACGGTGGTAGCTCCAGTTTCATTGCTCCTAAAGCACTGTTATTATGGTATGGACGGCCTCAGAGCCGAGGCAAAAGGTCCTGAAATATACATAGACACGTTTTCTCTCACGTTATTTCTGTCTTCTTTTGTTAGCGTAAATACAATTGTAGAAGTTCTATCTTTGACGATACAAAGCCGTTTATTATTTTAGCACATCCAACACCAAACCAACCATTGAGAAGGCATTATTCCGAACACACAGCATCGCCATAGTTACACACTGACACTTTGAAGGGTCCCATGTGCCCAGCTGTCCCCCGTGGAGACAAAACAACAGAGAAAACACACATATGAACTTCTCGTGTTGAACCTGATCAAAGGTGTTTGTGTCTTTGAGGCGCTCCAACCTGTGCTGTTGCTGCTAAATGGAGTAACAATGGAGAGTCTGTCGGCAATGAAAGGTTTCACTGCCTGAGGAGTGAAACAGCCTCAGTTACCACCAACCTTCAAACATTCAGTTCAAAGACTTGCTGTTTGACTTTTATTCGACTCAAAGTGACTTTTCTAATGCTCACTTTTATTCAGCTGTGTTATGGTTGAAGTGCTCTGTGGATGTGGTCATGCATTCTGACATACCGCGTGTCCCTGTGTTGTGTTTCCTCCAGCTAAGAGCATGGAGCAGCTGAACAGACTTTTGTTGCTGATACTAGGCTGTGCTGTCCAGGTAAAAACACACACACACACACACACACACACACACACACACACACACACACACACACACACACACACACACACACACACAAGCCCAAACACAGCAGCTTACTGTACCACCCAGTCTCTCTGCAGGAAGTGTGTTTGTGACTATTTAGTTTTGCATGTCTGAGCACAGCATAGATGAGGTGCAGGGTGGGAAGGCCGGATCAAAATGGAGTCACATGGAGCTCCATCAGTGGTTTATACATAGAGTAATAAGCATTACGGTGCTGTATAATGAATTTGTTGCATACTGGTCGGAGCATTTTGGCGCTTCAAGCGCCTTTCTTTAGGAGACTATGACATGTCACTGCATATTACATATTTAATTACGTTACGTGTAAAAAGGCACATTTATTCAATCTACTCTGGAATCTATTCTTTTCAAATTTATTTAGATTTAAGAATCGGCCAGATATGGCGAGGTAAGAGTTAATTGGACTCCCCGTAGTAAAAGAGGAGGGGCTAGTCAGTTGGTCGGGGCGCAGGTGGTTTCTCTGTCTGTTTGTTTGTTCTGCTCTTTGTTGTCTCTCGTCTCCACCTCTCCAATGGCTGGGAACCCACCAAAGTGTTTTTTCCTTTCCACATGGTTTCTCCCTTCATTGCTCCAGCCTTCCTAATTCCTTCCTCCCTTTCTTTCACTCTTCCCTCCTTTTGTCTCCCTCCCTACCTGTACTGGTTATACTGGTTCCAGGAGAGAGGCCATGAGGGAACGGTGACTGTAGAGACAGAGGGAGGGAGAGGTGGATAAAGCCACGTGCAAAAATGAATGGCAACGTCAAACAAACCCTGTACATATTGCATTTCCCATAGTTCTGTTCTGCTCTACGACAAACGACCACAGTTTTTATTCGTGTGTGTGTGTGTGTGTGTGTGTGTGTGTGTGTGTGTGTGTGTGTGTGTGCGCGTCAGTGTGAGCGTAAGGAGGAGATGATCGAGAAGATCAAGCTGCTGGACATTGAGACCCAAGCTGCCATCGTCTCTCACATCCAGGAGGTCAGTAGAGCGCGATGATAGAAACAAGATCAAGTGTTCGTTGTGCCGTTCAGCTTCACTGGATTCATCCCTGAACATGGGTTCTAAAGACGAACAGACATTTGAATCAAAGAGACAAATGTTTGATATTAGACAGAAACACAGTAACAAACAAACAGACACTGAGGGATAAATAATGTGTGTTTTTGTTTTTAAACTAAAGCATGTAAACATCTTCTAGTAGAAACCCAAAATACGAGCATGAACAGGAAATGAGCACAATGTTTTTCAACAATCAGTAATCTGTATAAGCGGCAAAAACTATCGTGATGGGGAATCTCTAAAAGTTGTATTTGCTTGTTCCTCTTCTGCCGATCCAATCCTGACTTAATAGCATGATGCGTTACGAATCGCAAGTGTTGTGATCTGTTGCGCTCTTCCTTGTTCCCCATGTATGTCCGGGCAGCATGAAACAGTCCAGCATCAGCTGACATGAATGAACAATAAGCAGTAATATGATTAAAGGCATTTTGTTCTGAATGTGAAGTTTAATGTAGCGCCTTCCTATTTCCAAACCGGTCAGTGCTTTAAGCGCTATCAAAGAGGAAAGTCTTAAGTCTACTCTTAAATGAGGTGACAGTGCCTGCCCCCCGGACTGAAAGTGGAAGCTGATTCCACAGAAGAGAAAACTGAAGTATGCACTGCTGTTTTCAGCCTGAATTAGTATTTAATTGTGTCTGTCTCCTGCAGGTGACCCACAACCAGCTGAACGTCCTGGACCTGTCCTGGCTGGAGGAAGGGTCGGAGCTGGCACAGGAGGAACTGGAGCCGCTGTCCCGCAACATGGCGGCGTCGCTACAGCAACTGATCGACCAGAGAGACAAAGCCAGTGAGGTAGAGGCTCACACACATCCATTTA
>NC_136589.1:45934811-45947311 GCF_910589615.1 Taurulus bubalis | reverse complement strand
ACATAGACATGATTCTTTATAGTTTATCACAGGATCTGGGCAAATTCCATCTGCTGAGCATCAAAAGCTCCAGAACAGCTCGAAATCAGAGCTTTTTCTCAAAGGTCAATAAAATAGTATTGAATAACTTGAAAATAAATAGTCCACCAGTAGATAACTCTGACCTATATATTTTATAACTAGAGACCACTGTACTACACAATACATAAACTAATTGAACCCCAAAATTGCTGCTGACGCTGGCTGTGGTTGCTGTTAAGTGACCAACATATTGTGTAAGTGGATATCAGCTAAATCACCTGGAACAAAAATCTGAATGTCTCACAAATGTTCAGCAGAAGTGTGAAATCAGTCAAAATTGGCATTCTGAACAACCTGCAGTTTGCATTGTTTTAACCCTAACTTGCGGAAATGTTGATGTGTATGAGTTTCCTAGCTGCGGCTCATGTGTCTTTGTGTGTGCAGGAGTTGGTGTCGGAGAAGCTGAGCGTTCAGCAGCATAGTGTTGAGTTAGAGAGACTGAATCAGGAACTGGAGAAGATCGGACTGAACAGAGAAAAGCTACTCCAGCAGGAGCACACACTGGAGGACAGGTAGTCTGCTGCTGTTCAGACTGAGAAGATTTGTGTGTAGAAATGAATGTCTGATGGGAAGTTGATCGTCCGATTTTTCTTTTGTGCACACGGCAGCAGGTACAGGCTGCTGGAGTCTCGGCTCGAGGAAACCGTCCAACAGACGATGAAGGTGAAAGAGGAGAAAATCTCCTGTCTGGAAAGGAAACTGGAAGAGAGCAACACGCTCAACACTACGCTACGTACTAAGCTAGCCACCGTAAGCATGTGCACACAAACCTATTTCAAAGAAGTCTCCAGGTTGTGAGTTTTTTTTTTTAAGTGTGTCACAATTTGTTTTATTTTTATTTTTTTATTTTTTTCAGGGGGAAGAAAACCACAACTACCAGCAGTGCTCGGGAGGCGACCGGGGTCAAGGGTCAGCCACTGCTGAACTGCTCCGAATCAAAGATCATCTCATTGATGTTGAGAAGAATGTATGATTTTTACTGTTTCTATCACATATATTTTTATTTACAATTTATTCTAGTTGTTGTGTATATCCATATTTAATGTTCTTTTTACATTTTTTCATAATTAACCTTTTTTCGCAAAATGAATGCGCATCTGTTAAATGATTGGACCATCAGGAATTACTTGATGTGCCTCCTATTTACCATTTTAGATGTTCTTTTTTATTTTAGTAGGCTGAGTTATTAATTGTTCTGGTCTGGTCATTGCTTTCCCAAGAGTTCCTCCCTGCAGATGGAGAGCAGTCTGCTGAAGGGGCAGCTCAAACAGCTGGAGAACCAGAACACGTCTCTTAACAACCAGATGTCAGGGCTGCAGCGACACACCACCACCCTACAGGAGCAGAATTCCGCCTTACATACACAGACTGCAAAACTCCAGGTACACTGTCCAAATCAGTCCCAAGTGCCAGTAACAGCAGTTGTGCACTAGTTCTCCAGATACATTTTTATTCGACCACTGCGTTCTGATGGATTTATCTGCGTCTCAGGTGGAGAACTCTACAATCTCCTCCCAGAGTGCATCTCTCATGGCCCAGAATGCCGTGCTGCAGGGTCAAGTCACCGCATTGGAGTCGGAGGTGGAGACGTGGCAGAGGCAGCGCGAGGAGGCGTGGCGAGCCAGAGAGAGCGTGCTCAGCGACCACGAGCGCCTGCTGAGCGTTCACGAGAGGCAAGCGCACGAGTACGAGCAGCTCATCAGTCAGCACGCTGCGCTGAAGGGCAAGCAGAGGTCGCTGGAGGGCGAGCACCGGACGCTGCACAGCAAGTAAGTGGCAGCACGCAGACCTCACTGCTAACACGTGTCTGTGGAGTACTCACTCAAACACTGTGAGGTATACACATGAGCATTCATCAGGGAGGAATATTTAGCAAATAATTAATAGAAGAAGCTAAAAATAATTGAGTTCTCTATTAAAATGACAGTGAAATGCCATTAGAGCATCTTAAGCTTCTGTGATTTAGGTTTATTGCAATCCTTGTAATGTGTGGCTTCATGAATACAGTGCGATGTAACAGTGGAAAGATATGGAGCTGTGGGATCGTTGACCTGCATTGTTAGATCAGGACGTGTAGGACCCTCATCCGCATCTTATGGAAATGTAAACCAAGTCTTTACCAGCTTAAATCTAAATACACCTGTGATAAATACACACTGATGTAATGGTTGAGTGAGCAACCATTCGACCATGGGCGACTAACCCCGCCCATCATATGGGCGGGGTTAGTCGGTCAACAAAATCCTCAAAATATTTTCACATTGTACAGAAAGAGGAAAGAAAGATTTTGTGACATGACAGTGTAAACATATATTTTGCATTAACAAGCGGTAACACAGGATTATAACTTTGTAGATACATATTTCTCATGTCACTGTGACTTCAGTGGAGATGTTGTTGCACTGCCTATTAAGGAATGTTTAAGAGTAAAGAAAGTTGTAAGCTTGCAGAAAAATGTACGGCTGTATTGCTTACTTTCCCCAATATGCACCACTGTTCCTTCCAAACAACAGATATAAGCTGATGTTTGCTCAATATAAATCCTTATTTAGGTCAGACCTAAAGTTGGCCTGTCTCGTAGCTTTACTGCAGTTGTAACCGACCAAAGTAACGAAATGTGACAGGACTTCCCTTGAGCTCAATGTACAGTGTGTAAACAGAACACACACATGCACACATACAGAGTTCTCAGTCAAGCTTGTTTTGTTGATTATTGACTTGTACACTCATCTTGTTTCACCACCACCTGTGCCTGTAGGCCACACAGTATTATTAAGGCAGTGACGGGTCATCAACCAACACAATTCAGCTATAGAACCACATCCCAACCCTCAACTCATACAAGTTGCTGTAGTTATTTGTTCTACTCTGTTCTCAGGGTTTTGTTTTGTATTGTTTTATTGCTGTAATACCAATAAAAAAGGGCCCAGACGCTAATCCCATACTCATATTTATTTAAAAACAGGTCTACCACATTGAAAAAACAGCTGGAGCTTATTTAAGCACACACACAATATTTTCCACGAGCTACATGATCCAAATACCGATGGCTTAGTTAATAAGCTTGAACTACTACTAGGATATTAAGGACATTTTTAATTGGCTTAAACTGACGTGAAGCGATCCGCTGTAGAGAAGACGTCTCACTCTGTCTGAGTTGTTGGGACTACAAAGACACTAGCAGGCTAAGGACAACAAAGCGCAGTTGAGTTTAGTAAGGAAAAGGTCGGATTATGATGGGGTTCAATTTCGCCCATACCGTTCCAATAAAGTATCCCCGGGATCGGCCCTGACACCGATAGTTAAGATCTGCTCTTGACGTTACAATATCAAATAAGTCCGAACTTAGACAGAGAATGAACCTTCCCCGTCACTTTTTGTGACGTTTGCAGAAATAGTTTGCAAAGTACAAATGTTAATGGAGAAGGAAGGTGGATTGGATTGTAGATTTATAGTCTTTATTGTTCCACTCGCTTGACTTCACTATGTGTTAACATGAGATGAGCTTGTTTACTCTCCTTGGCCTCACAGTGGAAACAGGAATGACGCCAAAGAAATGGAAACTCTGTTTTTCAGTTTAGCGATGGAACCACACAGGATCGTGCTCAAGTTGTAATCACAGACAACATCATGTCCGTCCGCAGGTGTTGTACTTTGCTGCAGCAGAAGGAGAAATGGGAGGAGCAGGAGAGGCACGGCCGGAAAGAGAAGGAGGAACTGAACCAGGAGATCCAAAAGAGTCGTCTTCTACAGCAAGAGAATCTACAGCTCAAAACAGAAGTGGACAGGTACTGTTTTAGAAGTTGGTTTCTTAAGGTATTCGTTTTGAAAAAAAAAAAATGAAAAAAAATTGAAAAATCCAGAGTCAGTGTATTACCTAAAATATGACCTACTGACAGGAGTATCAGCACAGGATTAAAGCAATGTACTGCTGTGGATGGGGGAAGCTGCTAAAACCTATTTCAGGCGCTTACAAAAGTCAATACCAAGTAAAATGCAAACTATATTTAGAACATTTTTGCGAGTTTGAGAGTAGTAGACCAGCAACCTGCGTGTTCTGCAAGGTAAACAAAAACAGCTTCAGTTCCTCACGGAAACGTCTGTTAAGGTTTAGCACGGTATTTTGTTCCGGTGGGCCTTCAGGTGTCTAAAATGTGTTTTGCTGACAGCAGTAGGTCGCTAGCGTGCGGTAACTCAGGCCTGGTTCTCCAAACGGGGGACGTCATGACCAGCCATGAACTGCACGTAATATGGACTATGGACAAGTAGCTCATACAACCCCACTTAGCTCATACAACCCCACTTCCAAACAAATCCGAACTAGAACTCAAGTTCTTTCTCTTCTGCCTCCCTCTTTAGGTTAACAGAGAGCCAATCGCACCAGTCAGAGCAATGTGATGGACTGCAGCAGCGCATGAATGACCTCAAGAGCTCACTAAGCTCCGCCCAGCGGGAAGAGAGTCAATGGATGGCACGATATGATACGCTAATGGAGCAACACCAGGGCCTGGATCTAACCATGACCAAACTAGACAACCACTGTGAGGTGAACTGGGCCTTTTTACTTGACCAGCGGGGAGAAATACGTAAAGCACAGCATCCACCATCACCATCTCTCTGTTACTTTACGGACCTGACCCCTGCATTTGTCTGTGTGTTTTTTAGCTGTTGAGCCGACTGAAAGGGAACCTGGAAGAGGAGAACCACCACCTCCTGAGTCAGATCAACCTGCTGAGTCAGCAGAACCACACTCTACTAGAAAGGAGCATGGAGAGCAAAGAGCTGTATCACCAGGAGCAGAAACTATACATGTAACTGCACCGTGACACCTGCAACACAAACTGTGGCCCATAAAACCACAGCGCTAGTAAACAGAGTCTACATGTAACTATATTTAACCATAGAGCAGACGCCACCGCTAACGGGGAATTATCCAGAACTGCTTTTAAAGAAATTACACGTGTACTGTATGTTGAGACCGTAACGGTAATTAGCCTTTATCACAAATTACATGGAGGGATGAGCTCATCTGTGGTTTTGTGTGCGCATGAAGCCAAAATAAATTAACCCTTTGCAAACCAATTTGCTGGAAAGCTTCATTGCTTCATAGAGCTTCATCTCACCATCACTACAATACAAACTATGTATTGGAGCAATTGGAGCTCGGCAGCAATCTCCGGTTCTGAAAGGTGAAGCCAATGTGGATGTTCCCTTTTTTAAAACCTCCTATTTAGAGTAAAATTGACCATGAAGCAGGGTATGCTTTACAGCTGGACTTCCTTGTGATTGACAGGTACCAGAGCTGTAGACTCTGTCAGTCGCCGGCAGTCCAAATATGGTCAAGTCGGTTCACTAATTGCAAAAAGCCAAGATGGCGACGGCCAAAACGACAGGCTCGAAGCTTATAAACAGCAGTGATGACTATGTCCACTTCTTATGTCTGTGATTGTAACGCGCCCCAAAGTTTCTAGGGAATCCCGCCACACAAGTACAATACACTTCCTGGATTGAATCACATGACCTAAATCATATATCTTTCCTATTCGAGATTATAAAAAAGATGTAGTAGTAAATTTAGAGTGTCTCTAAAAAATAAGATATACTAAAGTAAACGATGACGATGAATAATAGATTACAATGTTGTTTCTGTGTGTTTTTATTTCTCTGTGTAGTGATAAGCTGAACGCTCTCCGTCGCCAGAAAGAGAAACTAGAGGAGAAGATCATGGACCAGTACAAGTTCTACGACCCCTCACCAAAAAAGTAATGTTTTTATAGACTCATTTCTTCCTCACAGAAAATATGAACGAGCCGTGTGTAGCGTTCGGTGTAGAACCGGCCCCATATAACTGGTTGATGTTGTGTCCCGTCAGGAGGAGTCAGTGGTCCGGAGCCAAAGCTTTAGCCAAACTGATTAAACCCCGGAAGGAGAGCAGCAGGGAGAGGGGGGGTGACCGAGACAAGGACGGAGGCAAAGAGAGAGAGAGAGCAAAGAGCGCCCCAGACATCCCCCTGCCCTCCCCGCCGCCGCTCCTCCCCCCAGAAACCCCGCCCCCTCCACCCCATCGCACAGGAAGTGACAAGCTGGACGGCGGCCATGCCCACAGTAACCATAACAATCACACCAGCAGCACGAGCCTGGGACCCCAGAGTCCAGCACTCACGCCCATCGGCCGAGGTAAACACACTCCGTGATCACGAGTTTCATATTGACATCGGAGGAGTCTTTTGTGTCTGTGATGTCATCTTTATGGAGCATGGGAGAGCGGAAAACTGCTTAAAGTGTTTTATTTTGAAATGCATATGTCAAGTACATTTTTTGCTGATATTTTGGTTCCAAAACCTCAAAGCTGATGGAACATGGTGACTTCTGATCAGGCTCACCTCCGCGTCTTTGCCTGAAGAGGGCGCTGTTGAACTCAATATCGCGTTCCGTTTCTCCCATCTATTATCATCCACTGTATCCGTCCTCTAGTCTTTCCATATTATCAAGACTCTGCTCGTACAGAAGAATTTCAATAGCACACAGAGGGATTTTTGGATGTTCTAAACTATGTTTCTACTGCATTCTTTCCAAACTTCTTTGGGAATGTGTGTAATGTATCATTACATTTTACACTTCCAGGTGCTTCCTGGTACTTCATAATTTACGCTTTTTTCAAACAAAACATTGTTTGATTCAGTCAATTAAAAACAAGTGTCTTTGTAATACTCTCAGACTATTAGCCATTTGAGTTACTATTATCATCATAATAAATGTGTGCTTTGTGAAACATTGTAAAAAGGTAAATCACTATTAAACTACGCTAAATTCATCAACAGCTAACCACGTTTCATTACATGATCATAGCAGATATTACAGAAACACGGTATTATCTCAATGGTTATCAAACATTTCTGAAATAATACTCTTATAGCTGAAGTACAGTGACATTATTTCATTCCATGTCTGCCTTGGACTTGTTCAAACCATGGATCTTATAACATTTACACTGGACTCCTACAAGCCCCTAACTACACCCACATCTAATCCAGCTTGTGTCAAGGGGTCACAAGTAGACATGCATTTGTGTTTACACATACTAAAAAGCTCTACACACTCTAGCTACCTGATGCATACTTTTCATCTTTCTATCCTAATAATAGAAGTGAGTTCTTATGCATGGTCCAAACTTTATTTATGTTTCTTTTTCAATGTTGTTGTTTTTTAGAGCTCCACTCTTAAATGGACTTCACCTCACGGCTGAGCTCAATTCACTCTCAGTGGTTTTTAGGTTGAATTCCACCGGCAAGTGGAAGTGGTCATATTAAAATAAATCTTAACATCCATATGTGTTGTTTGTCTGCGTAAATGACCCGGCGACACCAAGCTTTGCACTAGTAGTCCTACTTTGTTTGTATTCAGAGTGAGTTGAGGTCAGTCTCTAATCAACGCATGGTTTAACTTTTTTCTTTTTTTCTTCTCGTGGATTGTCTTGCATGATGTCTATTATTTAGCACTCTGTAAATAACTTCTTAATCAACTGTTTCCTTTGATTTACTGTCATTATTTCATTGTTTGCTTTACGTTTCTCCCTCCTATCTCTCTCCACTCTCTCCATCTCAGCTCCCCTCACCCCAAAACGCTTCAGTTTCCTCCGCAGTAAAAGTCAGGAAAAACTCCTCCTCTCCCCCTCCCCCTCCTCCTCCTCCTCCTCCTCTTCCTCCCGTCCCTCCCTCTCTCTCACCAGAAGACTGCGATTCTGGTCTTCCACTGACATCACAGCTGACGTCACCACTAGCCAGTCGATCTCAGCCAACGGAGTATTCTAAAATCCCCCTCCTCCTCCTCTTTAACCATACACATCATTATCTTCCTCATCATCATCATCACTGTCACCTCCACGCCAGACTGCTTAGCAACACTCACCACTGTGACTCTCAGCACTTCACACAGCAATGCACACATCACACACGCATGTACTTCATGAACACTAACGCAGTCGCACTCCTCGAGCCCACAGATGCACATTCAGAACACACACACACACACACACACACACACACACACACACACACACACACACACACACAAGCAGGTGCACGCTGCGGGTGTGAGCCAGCCAGTATTACTAGTAAGTAGTAAGCACACACATGTGGAGATGGTTTATGTGTGCACGCCTGCATACGTCTGCATGTCCTTGAAGACTTGTTTTAGTTCTGATGAGGATCCGTGTGAATGATGCTTGTTTGTGTGCCGTTGTGCTCGCTTCATGTTTTTAACCTGGTGTCTATGTGAGGACTGAGTTCTGTGTTGAGAGTCGATCTCATCTCAGTCTGCATCTGAGGCTTCACAAAACTTTGCTGCAGAACGAGCTTTCTCTTAATTCAGTCCTCAGCGAAGGGTCACCACAGCAACCACACTACTGCAAACTAGTCTAGTCTCTTTGCTGTAACCCTTTGTCTGTCCATCCTCTGTCTGAAAGGAGCTTTTTTAGCAGCAGAAGCCTACATGGGTTTTTAAAACACCAATGTTTTACCCTAACATCAGCGTCTCTAAGCAGCTACGCTAAAATAAGTGAGATTACAAAACTAAAATATCTTCCTCCTACAAATGAAGCCAAATTCATAATTCACTCACGCAAAATTCACAATGGGGTTTTGTCCTCAGCCTTACTTTACGGTGGCTAACATTAGCTAGTGTTAGCTCATATATATGATATAGCAGTTCCTACTGTTACTGTGACATTTTAGCCAGATGCACATTTTAATGACCTCAAGAAGTAAACACGTCATGTTATCACCATCCCGTTGGATCCCAGTCAGACTGCCTTTCTATGTCACCTACATGTGTATTATGTGTTATGTCTGCTTAAATCTGTATAGTTATAAGCGCTCATGAATATTCATAATGATTTAATAACCTCATCATAACACATCATAAAGCATTATATAATGACTTATAAAGTCAAGTACCATAACATTTCATAATTGCTGGTCACTTACTGACTTTTATTTTGCAATGATCATAGTATATGGAGTGCTGCAGGGATGATGTATGTTTGTAGTCAAACAGGAAGTTAGCATCATACCGGTTCCCTCTACAGAAACCCAATGGGCGTTTTCCTTATAATAATAATCTGTGGCAAACACACTTTATGATACTTACAAGTTTTGTTCACCGAGATAATGAACACCACTTTTATACACTTATACTTTTAACAACCGGCGTGTTTAAGACTCGTAAAAGCTTCTAAATTAACTCTTCCGCTGCGTTCACCACAGACCTTTTTTCAGACATCGAACTAAAAACAAAACATTGACTTTGAGACGAGGGAACCGAAAATGCAAAAATTAAGACTAATTTCCTGGTTTTGGACACATTCCCTCAGAACTGTATTATAATTCTCATAGTTGTAATACATTATTATCACTGTTATAGATTACCCCGCGTTGGCAAAATTGACCATTCTGTTACTGTTGAAATGAGAGCAAAACGCCAGAGAGCAAGTGTTTGTTACATCCAGTGGCGTCGTTGACCGCGTTCCTGTGTTACATGGGTGAGAAATATCCAGTCACATTGTTCAGTGTGCCTGAATCAATGAATGGATTGCTGATGTCTTGCTTGGCTTTCTTGCTACTTTATGTGACGCACACCACACGTCTCATGGTCATAGAACGGTTCCCTTACAACTCTGTGATTGGTCTGCAGGTTTGACGGACAGGGGCCGCGGTGTTTACCGTAGCAGTACTCCAGGAGGCAGCAGTGAGAGCGTCAATGGAGAGGATGCCCTTGGACAAGGTAATGCACATGTTGATATTTAATGAGGGTTAACTTTGGATGCAGATGTTGTAAAATCCAGCAGGAAAACTGAGCTTGTACATTAGGATGGAAGGTAATTTGAGGTTGAGGTGTTCACATATGTTTTGATACGGTCTAATTATTGTAAACTAACAGGACTGGTAGCATACACATTGTTCACACATTCCAGCTGCTGGTTTCACAACCTGTTACCTAATCAGGTCTCGTGCACATTTATTGCTGCCAGTGGCTGTTTGATCTTATCGTTCTCGCTTGAAAACGTAAATTGAGTCACTGGAAAGGAAAGGGAAGAGACTTGTACTATTATATTATGCGGTTGTACTTTGTCCTCAACCACTTCCTTTTACCAATACTTGTAGCTTTGAGAAACGCTTTGAAATTGAAGGTAAAAGGACATATATGTGTAGTGTTGATGTTTGTATTAAATGCAGTGTATAATTATGATGTATGATATTATAAAAGGTGAAAGATATTTTCAGTATACCATAAATTGATTATACTACAATAAAGCGATGTTGTGCTCCTGTCAGCCTAACCTCTTAGAGTTTGCTGCCCCCTCAGGTCAGACCCTTAGAGCTCTGAGCTCCACTCCCAGCCATCCGCCCCCCTCATTGGGCCCCACCAGCAGCTCTAGACCGGGACAAGGTCTCGGCCGCAGGCCCAGAGGTAAGCCAGACTATTAATACTCATATTAATGACCCTTATTCATGAATCAGCAGTCAGTGTTTTGTTTTTTAACAGTGAGTAAATATTTACAGGTCTATTATTTGATGAAGACTCCCGCCACAACTCCTCTGACTCCATGTTTGGTCAACATGGCAACACGGGAGGTCGCCCGGGGTCGGCAGACTTCAGCCGCAACACCTCCAGCTCCAACTCGCCTGTCAACGGCAGAGGTACACACACACACACACACACACACACACACACACACACACACACACACACACACACACACACACACACACACACACACACACACAGTGCTGCTCAGTGGTAGAGCGGGTCGCCCTGGGTTTGTCTCCCACATCACTTTTTAGTTTAAAAAGACCCAAACCATTTTGTGTCACTGCATCAAACATTAGCGCGCAAACAGTAGCAAAACTGGTCTGCATCCACCTGGTGGTGTGTTGTGAAACGCGAGGTAATATTCAAACATAACTGGTCATTGAAATTAGGCATTTGAACTTTTATGTTCTTTATTCATGTGTACTCTATTGCTTCACAGACATTACAGTTTATGTTGTTTGTTTTTTCAATTATATTTCATCTGTTCACACACACATTAATATAGCATATCATCAGGCCGTCTTTATAATCATCGTCATCGTCATGTATCCCGCGGTAACACAGCGGGTCCCAACATGTTCACATTTTTTGTAAAATAAATATATTATGTTGCCGAACCTTCACAGCTCGGTCAATTATTTGGCATGTCAGTAAACAATAGATCTCCAAGTTTATGTGATTAAACTATAGATTTGTTTTTTATTTATCATTGGAATTCTTGAGCATATATACAAAGAGTAGAGTAGTACTGATAACAGCTTGCCTTATATAATACCAAATGTTTTGGGGGATTTATTCTAACCCTTTGGCAGTACCTCCAAACCCCGCTAGCTGGCGCTCTGAGGCCCACAATTGGGCAGCAGGCAGAATGTTTTAATGAGTAAGAAGAGAATTGATATTATCTATTACTGATAATATATAGTATTAGATAGATGATAAAGTGAAATGCCCCAGTCTCGTATATGTTTTATATACAATATTCTGTCCTAAAAACCTCAGGTGTACTCAAAGTGGTACCCAGTTTCGATAATAACTCGATATTTCTAACCGTCTTAGACTCATCGGATCGCCAGGCTCGCTCAGCCAGCCTCTCTAGTGACGATGTCATGGGTCTGAGCCAATCACAACAGGCCCTGTCACGTAGCTCCACCCTTCCATACGACCAAGCGCCGCAGAGGGCCCAACCGCAGCGCGGAGGCGGGGTTAGGTCTAAGACCCGCACGGCGTCTCCTGGAAGTGAGATGGTGACGCTGGAAGAGTTTCTACAAGAGAGCAACAAAAAGTCGCCTCCTATGGTAAGAAATATATGAATCTATAGTATACGTTTACTATTATCCTAAAATGTATGTGAACTCATAAGAACTATAGCTAGCTCTTAAGTGCATCAGTCACATGGAAATAGGAACATAGACTCAGTATCCACTTTATTATAGACACCTCTAGTCTACACATCTCATCCCTTGAGACGGTGAGTTACCATCAATTGACACTTTATTATAATGCGGACACGGTGAAAACCCACCACAGACTCCTCACCTCTTCTGAATCGGCCTTAAACCCATGAACATTTCAGCTACATGAATAATATACTGTGTGCATGAGAAACTGAAAAATGTATCCTTGAATCTGGAATTCTCCCGAAGATGGTGGATGTAGTCAATGTTCAAATTATTCTCAAAGCAGATTGGAGGCAGAAATGAGCTTTTGGCCTCAAGCCCCCGAAGTCGGCTGCTGTTTGGTTCTGAGCTACAGCGGGACATTCGTCAAACATAACGACCAACTGAGAATGAAACTGAAAACAATGCAATTTTCCTTAAATAACCTTCTGT
>NC_136589.1:45842094-45932111 GCF_910589615.1 Taurulus bubalis | reverse complement strand
ATACATACATACATACATACATACATACATACATGACCACCCTCTCCACCACCTGCTGCAGCACTTTCTCCAAGAGAAACGCTCCGCTGCAACAAGGACCGTTACAGGAGAACATTCCTGCCTACGGCATTGCAGCTTTATAATAAGTCACGACTTGCCAGATCCTCTGACTGATTAATCACTGTACATGTTTATGTTTATCCACACTTCACATATTACATACATAACTTGCATTTTTGCACCCTCCTATTGTTTGTTATTGTTTTTTTTATTTACACCTCACACACTTAATATACACATACATACATACTTGCACTTTTGCACTTCTACTGTTTAAGTTTTAGTTTAATTTAATTCCTAAATTAATACTCTGTTCTTTCCTTTCATCCCAGCTATTTTATTTTATTAGTATTATTGTATATATCTTTCATCCCTGCTGTTTTGATTTCTTATTTTCTGTCTGTAAATTGCTGCTAATCGACACCAAATTTCCCCTTAGGGATTAATAAAGTAAGCTTCAATGCTTCACAAGGCTTTATCCGCCCATCTCTACTAAACCACTACCATTTTTTTTTTTGTTTTATTTCCTTTTGTCTAGGTGTCAACAGGAAGCAGGGAGGACTTGATGACTGACTATTTCACCAGAAGTCCCGCCCCCTCGGCTCCTGCTGACAGAGACCTGGTGACTCCCACCAGCTACGTCACGCCCACTGTGCAGTCGTCCAACCAGAAGCCAGGCCAGAGCGTCAAACCCTCGCCCCGCCAGCCTGTAGGCCAATCCCCGGCCTCAGGCCAGCCCACCGCCCAGAGAAGCGGCCAATCACTGAGCAGGGCTTTTAGCCTGGCCTCCGCTGATTTGCTGCGCTCCAACGGACCAGACAGTTTCCGTGGAACTGAAGGCCAATCGGATGTGGTCGTTCGGAGACAAGGGGGAGGGGCTAGTGGTAGGGAACGGCCGCTCTCCGCTCGGCTTGCCGGCCCGACCAATCAGCACGGAGACGGCAGCTTCCTGAATCCGCCTATTCACCATTCGTCCTCTCTCAACCTGCAAACGGAGAGACACACGGAGAGAGAAAGAGAGCGAGGGAGGACCCCCGTCTCTCGGAACGGCCCCACCTCGTCCTCCACCTACCACCACCACGGAGAGGTCGCCATGGTAAGCCCCGTCAAGGCCGTGCCTGCCACGAGGCCCGACAAGGCCTCGGAGCACGAGGAGGTGTTAAGGGAGGGGCAGTCGGGTGACTCCTCCCACTTAAAGAAAGAAAGCGAGGGATGTGACTCCGTGGAACGCCCGAAAAGCACGCCTGCTTCCCCTGACCCCAACAATGACCCTCAGACTGTGTGGTATGAGTACGGCTGTGTCTAAACACTGACACTAACGGACACCCATGGGTGTGGCTGTGTTTAAAGACAGAAACCCAAATACTCCAACTACAGTCTGCTGGGGCTGAATCCAAACCCACGGTCACAAGCAATCAGCCGCTGGACTCTGTTCTTTGTATTGTGGATACATGTTATTCTGAGCGTTGCTCAGATACAACATCAACTGGGAATAAGTCTAAATCCTGGAAAGCAAAAGCCAAATGTAAACGTATCTCTACAGACAGGAGTCGGGACTTCTGTTTGTATTTTCTGGAACAAACATTTGTAGCTTCACAAGCAGACCTGATTGTCCCCCGGATGAACACAGTAAGGAAGCTACCTGAATCAAAGGAGTTGCCAAGGATTTCAGCTGCACCAAAACAATCATGTCCCCACCTCAACTACTGGATCTGAAGAAACAATGTCACCATTTTTCATCACAAGCTGGATCTCCGAGGTGGACACAGTGTAGAATGATCTCACTGACGTTCTTTAGACGTGAACACCGCAACACTATATATGGTCTCTGAGAATACTGGAATTCACTGGTATCTGCTGTTTTATTATCGCCTTGATTAGCGGAGCCCACAGGGTGTTTTTTAAATTTTTTTCACATCCAGAAATGAAGATGGGAGCTGAGATGTCTGAAGTCTGAGAATCCACAACACTTAAAGCCCTACATGCAGAGCTGAGGACCAGAATACTAAGGACGGGCTTGGTCTATGAGCTGGAACTCTTTTGACCGCTGACCGACGCACAGTCTGGCCCTGCTAACGTTTACCTGGAGGCCACCAGTTCTGCGGAACTGCACGCCAGGAATTAGCTATCACCGAAGGAAGTGGTTGGACTATAGTGAAGGCCACCAGAAGCACCAGAGCGACTGAATGTATCAGATTTCTCCTCCTATTTTCTGTCCTTCTCCTCCTCTCCTCTATTATCTCCAACAAACACAGAGAAAAGAGGAGTGAGAGAGGAGGATGGACTCAAGCAAAGAGAGTTGAGGCAGAGAAAGGCGCAGAGCGGTGGAGTGAGTGAGTGGTGGATAGATATAGAGATAGACAAGTTACGGGAGGACGGAGAGATAAACAGGACAGAGGAGGAAGCGCTCCTCCTAGTTAAATTACAGTCCTTCTCCCTCCATCTTTAGATTCTGTCCCAGCATGCAACACTCTTAACACTTTACTGGAAACGTTGCACAGCACGGGCCAACACTAGCCACACACACACATACACACAAAACAATATACACAGAGGAATTGTTCTTGAGGGGCTCGGTTGTGGCTTCGCTAACCAATGAGCTGGACTTAGTTTACACACACACACCACTGGGTAAACCACTGTGTTTTGGAATGGTGCATTGCTGCACAATAAGTTAGTGAGTCTTGAGTCTGCACAGCAAAGAGAGATTCAGACCCACTGTGATCTGGATAATTAGAGTTTGCATGTGATGAATTGGCAGCAGAAGGTTGAATACACACGGGGAGGAGTTCACCTCATTCACACACACACACACACACGCCATTGCTATTCCTCCACCTGGACCCTATTTTCCCATGTATTTGTGTCTATGTCACCAACCAGAGACAACGGTTATTTATTCACTGTCTTTTGAATTAAAAGTGAGTGGCTTTTGGCTGAGCTGTAGGGAAAGAGTCGCTCACTGAAGGAGAAGTCTCGTTTTGGAATCCGTCGTATCACCGAAAAACGACCGTGGAAACAGGTCTGGTTTGATGGAGTACAGAAAGAGGAGCTCAATGTTATCTGAAAGAGCTTCGACAATGTGGATGAGGTCTTTGAATTTGATTATTTGAGCCGTCGTATACGGATGAAGAGTGGACAGAGAGAGAGAGAGTTAACAGTCAGAGGAGGGTGACGCAGCCGCTACAAGGCGGTGACGCTCAGGAGAATGGTGGTGCAACCAAACCTCTCTTTGTGTGTGTTAGTGGGATTTGGATAACAAAACAATACCGGTTCAAGCCAAAGGTAAAGAAAACGTTTTTTTCTTCTCCTTAGGGTTCTTTACTACTTACAGTAGGACTCAGTGGCCAAAACGAGCACCTTTTAGTGGACGCCGCAGCTCCTTCAGCAGCTGCTGCTTTCAGCGCTTCCATTTTTCTCTCTTGACACTTTGAAATGACAACATGGGAAAATAGGGTCCAGGTTGAAGAATACCAAAGAGATGCGTCTTAACCACGTACACAGACGTTAGAAACTCATGCAGCGTCTCACACTGTTAAGCCCTCAGTATTGAGTTTCTATATGAGCACAACGTTCTACTGGAGACTCTGCTGTCATCACTGCTAGATAGATGACTGTTTGGGGGGGTGTTATGAATACTTTGTGTTTCCTTTGAGCCCGGTAAACAAAGACAGGAGGACGATGAAGAGGTGGGGGAAATAAATGAAAGTATGTCTTGGAGACAGATAGTGATGTCAATGGGGAAAAACCAAGAATCTTATGCTAATTATTCTGACCTTTTGTCTGTACTGCTGTTTGTAAATATGAAGCTGTCCCTCCTGCATTAGTGACGACTGACTGCAAAGACTTTCCTCAGAGCACGAGGGTGATGAAGAGGAAGAGGAGGATGTAACACTGGGAATATTTGTGGAATCCATCGCCAACCTTTCCGCTCACCTGTTAGAACAAACAACACACGTCAATATGCAACGAGCTAAATTATTTTATCTGTAACATTTGTACATGACGGTAGATCTTTTATAAACGGGTCCAATATTCCCAGACTTTTTGGATCCTTTTAATTTAAATTTTTTTCATCCTGGAAAAAAAAAAGAACAATTCTGGTCCACTGGTAAAAGTCATGCGGTTCCAGGAGTTGTAGATCATGAACATGATGTGATATACAGTAGGGTGGTGCTGTCAGTAGTCGGGTCAGTAGGGCTGTGACCGGTCTAGTCATCTGTTTTTAGGGTGTGCTGCTTTTATTACACAACGGTGACTGAGCCTATGGCCCACTGATGAAAGTATTACCAACACTGTGTCTGTGGCTACTTTCCCTACATACACACACATGCTGTATTATAGTTTCTCTACATTGTATACACACACACACACACACACAAATGTTTAACTATGCACCACTCTAGACTGAAATCTTACGGATTGCCATTTGAACACCTCTCTATATTATTTGTTATCGTGTGCGTGTGTCTGTTGCTTCAATAACAGAAAAGATTGCTTTTGGGAATTCAATGTTTTTCTTTCGACGTCAGCACACTCTTGTGCGCATCACATTATGTTATTGGCTCTTTGGAAAGTGTGTGTCTTCTTGTCTGTCGCTCTGTTGTCCCCTCAATATATTGGTCAGCTTTAGCTGCTCAGTGTGGAGAGCAACAGCACCAAAAATCCGCACACCTTTTGAACCTGCGTGTCCAGACCAACACAAAGGACTGCAGCCCGACTGCAGGACGCATGAGAGAAGCAGAAGGTGAAGCAGAGCTGGCGTCACAGACACTTCCTACTGGAATAACTTTATTACTGTTGCTGTTTCACTGCTGATGTGGCTACTGTTTGAACAAAAAGAAAAGGCGACTAGTGTGATTCAGTAGAAACTGAGATTGAAGCTTTTTGGGAATAAAGATTTACAAACTAGAACTGATGCTCCTGTTCACTGGGTCAACTCAACGCTACCACAGTCTATATCAAATTCTAAATGTGTCCCAGTTTGTTTCCTTTTAATCACAGACGTATATTTACATATTTATATTGCATGAGAATGACATCAGCTTGTCATGAAGTAGACGGGACTTAAGCTGCTGCTTGTGCAATTCTGTTCAAACAGCCTTTTTCAGTGTGGATTTATTAATATTAATATTATTAATGACATCTCCGTCCCTGTAAACCACAACAGCATGCCAGTACCCTGAAACAAGGCTGCGAATTTAAAATGGTTTTCTAGTCTTCCAACTGTTGCACCACTTAAAGCACTTTAACACTACATGTTCTCATTCACGCACTGATGGGAGGAGCTGCCATGTCAGGTGCTAACTAACATTCATACTCATTTACACGCCAGGAACAGCCTGCAGGAAAAGCAAGGTTTAAGTGTCTTGCCAGTCTATGGACTAGCCGGGCCGGGGATCGAACCGTCGATGCTTCGATTAAAGGACACCCTGCTCTACCACGAAGACATCGCACATGACAGATTATTTCCACCTGTATATTTTCTCCATTGTGTCCGCTGTGAAAGGGCTCGTGATGTCAGGATATTGGAGATATATTGAGATCATGTATATTTTGGTGGACATATAAAACAAAAAAATGCATTTTTAGATAACCATTTAAATGTTGTGATTGTATTCATAGTTAATTCAGATGCTTTCTGTTCAACATGGTGAGGGTTTGTTGTGAGGAAGTTATGCAACACTGATGAAACGAGTGCCTCACATCCATCATGTGTCTAGAATGATTTGTCCCATCATGCATGCGCATCCCTGCATGTCACTAAACAAAAATGAAAACACATGGGCTACATAACATCACGCGTTTGTGTTTCATCTGGACATATTCGGCATGTGCGTTGTGTGTGCACGCGAGTGCGTGTGAGCAGAGAGCGTGCGCTTCAGGGAGACGGCCCACGTGCGTTTGTGTGTCAACGAGGGAGAGCGCGCGCAGGCGGCCACTGTGATGCAGACCTGCAGAGTGGACAGACCCGGTAAGAAACGGGCGTCTTTATTTCATTGATTATGTTTTTACTTTTTAGACAAGATTCCAACTGTAGAGATATTGTGTGTTTTTATGCCTGAGAAGAGTCTGTTATTAGTTATATCCGTCGGCGACAGTCTCTGATATTCGGTATTTAATAGCTGAAGTGACATATCAGCGGACTCCTGTTGAATATGGATTATTATGGAGCGGTCACGTGTCTCAGGTGAGGAGTTAAAATGCGTTTAGGCTCCACAGGCTCTCTAGTGCGGAGTTATTCATTATTGATCTGAACTATCAAGTCGTGTCAGTCTGCAGGCTCACGCAGAGACACGTTCACTGTGGATGGACCCAGTGATGGGGTGCAGCATGTGGGCTACTTTATCTTTAAACTATAATGTAAGATACATGAATATCTAAGTATTATGAAGATGCTGTTGGAGAGAAGAATACCAACAGTCTTAGTGATTGTGTGTCCAGTGTGTGTCCAGTGTGCAGGTGAGGATGAGGAAGAGGAGCTTCATGGCTGGCTGGAGGATTCTCACAGGACCAGAGCAGTAACTGAGTGACTGATTATGTAAGCGAGTGAAAAAAAGGTAACTTCAGTGAACATACAGGACAAGCTATAGCCTTCACTCTGTGTCCAGCCGGGCTGCAGTCTTGAGATCTTCCCTGCTGAGCTTCCTCTAGCAGTGAATTCAATTCATTGAATCAAATCAAAGCGGCAGCTCTGCTTTACAGCAGCAGTAATCAACATTTTATATATTATATCAAAGGGCTGTTTACAGTGAAAGGGGTGTGCTTTAGAGACAATATGACGCATAACATTCTGTATCCGTTTGGTCTTTTTTATTTATTTGTGCATTCCATGATCCACGAGGTGCTTGAAAGCTCCAGGGCAAACTTGTAACCTTGAGTTAATGTTCTTCGTCAAGCTGTGCACTTACACTGATGGAACTATTCAAACTTAAAGGAATGTTTTTATAGCTGCACCATTCAATCAAAGGGCATTTATTGATACGCTAATTGTATTCTTTTCGAGGAAGCTCCCTCCTGCAGGTTGTTCTGCAGTCTTTACATCGCAAGGACTTGATAAGGTTGGCCAACAGTCAATTACAGTCTTTCTACTTCCTGGTGAATATGGGATTCACTCTAATGTTCCCATAACTAAACATTGACTCTCTGCCCACAAAAACAGAGGCTCGGCCCAGCAGCTCTAACTCATCCTTAGACTTCTCATCCGTCTCACATGGACACATTCTTGTCAGGCTGTCTTGCACCGACTGACTCGAAGGGATGAGCAGCTGCATTGCCAAAGCACTTCCATGCACCGCAAAGCATTAGTGCCCCCATTTACATTAACATCGTGAGAATGAATACAAGACTTCACATAGTATTAATAAATAAAGAAATCAAACCAGACAACAGGACATAAAGGCAATCAAGTTGTAACCAGCAACATGTACACACAAAGAATTAACTGCAAATGTAATTGATTTTTCCTCACATTGAGGTCTTTCATGATCAGTAGTCAGAGCAGAACTCTGCAGCCGCTCGCCTCCGACCACACAAATAAATGTTGATCACGGTCTAATTCCTTTTGACTTTATTCTTAATTCAGGCACTCTCTTTTAATCTCTTTGCAGCCTGTACTTGGGTCCGGTCCCAGACGTTGGGCACCAGTTAGACAGAATGCAGTGACCCTTTGTGTACACTAACCTCATTCATCCGGAAAAGGCCTTCTCAGCTCTCTGCAGGCATTAGCAGAAATAAAGAAGTGTCAGGCTTTACATACAGAATACATAAAGTCGGTAGTGCTAAATGTTGGGATCAAGGGCTGCAAAGGGCCTCGAGGAAAATCCAAGGGGCCTTTGTGACTGTGCCAGGGGCCCACAAGGGAGTCCAGTGGCCTCCAGGGGTTCCAGGGTCTCTTAAGGGCCTTGAAACTCCTTGAGGATATCTTAGCCCTACATTAGGAGCACAGGTGGCCATCTACTAGGTCCACAAGAAAGCCTCAAATTTTTTTAAGGCCTCTTGGGATTCACTGAGAGTCCCTAGAAACCCAAAATGTCCCCTATTGGCTGCTGGGCTCGTTTGTGGCAGTAGTGGAGGTTGCCAGATGCAGAAGAGGGATTCTGGTTGCAGGTGTTTTTGTGATTGATGACGGAATCGAGTCTAGAGACCAGTTTCTCTTCAGGACCTGTTAGACCTATACCAGGGCCTTCAACTAGGCGTAGGACCCAACTGAACACTGGAACCCCTTTTGGCCCATGGTGGACCCGTGGCTCTCAAAGAGTTCCCATGGTTCCTAGAAGGACTTGATGACCGATCCATCTTCGAGGGTCCCTTCAAGACCCCTGACACAGTGGTCCTCAACCAGGCCTACGAGAACAGCCATAAGCCCTGCTTGTTGCCTCCTGGGATCCTGTCAAGGCCCCCTCGAAGGGTAACAGAAATCCCTTGTGGACCCCGATACCTCAATCATGACCATCGGACTCCCTTGAGACCCTGGTGAAGGTCTCAGGGGTCCTCGAGAGGGTTTCATGCTCCCTAGAAGGACCCTTGATGAGGTGTGCTTCTTTGGACCCTGACACTGCCTTGGGTTTCCCTCCAACAGGGCCATAGGGAGGTGTGATGGCCCTTCATTAGCAGGATTCAGGGCTTCCTTGTGACTTCTCATTTTGCAACATAAGCAACACTTCCTAATTGTCAAGATTAAAATACCAAGACATGATCTGACATAATTACTATTATATTCAGCTTATTACTGAAGTACTAACAGTTAACAGTGTAAATCCATAATTGTTCAACCTAAGTCTCATATTGTACACTGGATGAAAGCCTTTGGGCTTCCAAGAGGATTAAGAATGGATTCTTATCACCTTTCTTCTTTCTCCTCTCACTCGCTGCCTCTTTCTCTTTCTGTCTGATCAGCTTCTTGTTCAGAGGGTGAGAGGGAGCGAGCAATTAGGTCTCTGGCTAATCTCTGGAGAATACTTTAGTTAATATTTTGTACGAGTGCAGGTGCTTTATTGGGGTCCAGCAAGGAATCAGCAGCAGAGCCAAACGTAACTGTTGTAACTGACATAGCCTGTTGCTTCCACGTCACTCAGGAAACTAGACTATTATGAACTGAAGCTGCTGGTGTAAAGCTCATATCTTATTTACAATCGTCTCCATACGGAGAATAGCACCGATAAGATTGTCTGGAATGCGATGATATTGAGGCGTGTGCACCCTATTACATGTACTGCCGCTTTGTATGTTTTTATTCAAGTACTGTATGTGGGGACACTGGGACGCAGATGGAGCATATGAATAATGTATTTAGTATTCTACTCTCTTTGACTGACATCTAATGAAGCCCCATACTCTGTATTGTATTGCTGTGATGTGGCCATATAGCTTATCACATTGAACAGGGTTGGATTACCAAGCAAGAAAAGTCTCAGGTTCACTGCTTATTATGTTTTGTGGGCAGTTGATTGATTGTAGATTTGTTTGTCACTATGCTATATTGCATTTTCAACTATTGAAACGATTAGGGCCTTTCAACAGGACTTGCATTACTACTTAAGTGCTTTCTAATTGTCTGTGTCAATTAGTTTAAATACCTTTCTTATTTATTGTGCTGTCATGGTGCATATTGTTTTGCCCCAACTAATCAGAAGCAAGTGAAAGATCAGTCCCACGTTTGCGTCCACGTTGAAGCTGTGGTAGCGGTTACAAAGACAGAAGAAATCCTATCTATTATAGAGCTAGGTGGATTTGAATGGTCATTTCAATCCTGTCTATAATGCTCCGGTTGGTCGATTGCTCATCCGAATGGCGGAAATATCCCCGATGAGCATGAGAGCTCTTTGGACGGCTGAACACATTGGATGTGTGGCTGTGATTCAGAGGTCTGAAACCAGGCGGGGTGAGGGAGTCATCATTGCTCATTTTTGCCCCAGACCCCCAAAGTGGGTTAATCCATTCGTCGCCTTGAGTATGGAAATCCAAAGAGTACAACAAGTAAAGACTTTTAGTTTGTATTTCGGTCCTCCACTAAGAACAATTTAGTTAACTGACATTAGAAGTCTCCACTTTTGGCTCATTCTCTTCTTTTGATGTGTCAATTCCTTGATAAATCTGGACTAAACAAAACTTCAAGCAAATCCACAGCTGGTAGTGTCTAAAAAGCTTTAAACAGAGCGATTGCACTTAAATAGTTCTCGGTACCCGTGACTTTAAACACAGCTTATTCTTGTAAGTAATTGTTCAGTAACAGTATTATCCTCGTATAAGAAATTACACGTTTTAATTTTTCTTAAAAATATACAAACTGTGTTAGGAAGAGTGAAGATAAGCACAGTGTCTGATCAGAGAAAACACAAGAAACGACGTCACAGTGACTGCTGGGAACCGCAGTGCAAAAACCACACAGCAGTAAGGAAACAAAAAGGCCAGAGGGTTTTCAAAATGCCACGTACTGAATAGTGACAGGGACATCTCCTATGCAGCTAACTAGTATGCTCAATAACAATGGGATGGATTGCTGAGATCACTATGGGACTGACATTATTTCTTTAAAAAAAGATCTTCTATACAATCTTCAGATTGTATAGAACCAGTAGTTGAGGTAAAATGCTGCTTCAGCAACTTCTATTGTCATCGTTAATATAGTGTTGTTACTGAATGCTACAGGAAATGTCGTCTGCATGAAGAAATAGCTGCCAGCCTCACTTGAACATGGTGCTTTGAGTCAACAGAAGATGTTATCAAGTGCTAAACATTGCCCACATCGACATGAGCTATACATTAACTGACTGCTTACATTGACTAACGTTGGTCTTCCTCTTTTTTGAGCAGTGACCAGTTGTGTTTGCCTCTGTTTCTGTCTGTAGTTCCTCCGTGAAGGGTGTTGTAAATCAAACATGGCCACCAGGTTAATAAATCGAAAACTGTTGCCCTTGTAGACAGACATCAGAGAGGTTTCAGCAGCAGGGGAAGAGGCAGAGACATATTCACACCACGTTTGACTGAAAGAAGTCTCTCCAGCGTATTGGACCTATTGGATGGAAATGTAATTGCGGTGAGGGCAGTGCTGCCCAAACCATCACAGGCAGAAATATTATTGCACCGTTTTGAATGAAAATCATTCCTTTCCGTATCTTCACTTGTTATGACGCTGCAAAAAAACAAACATACATTGGAGTTGTGTTACTACTGCTGCATCAGACCAAAGCCCAACAGCATGTGTTGATACAGAACGCCTCATTCCAAGAATGTAGGTATAATTGGTGAACTAAAACAGACATAAATGATTTGCTTCGAGTAAGGAGTTAGACAAAGTGATGCTGCGATGTAGAGTCACACACAAACATCCTTTGGAGCAAATGTGTTTGTATGTCTATCACTATGAGATCAGAATGTTTACCCGGTTCCCTCAATATTCTAGCAGATGATTACATAACGGGGCTGAGGGTAACAATCACGGTCGACAGTGGTGGTGATACCGATTGGTCGGGATGATGAAGATGAGGGTGGTAATTTCCGATGCGTACGACCTGTAGCGGTGACAGGACCCTCGTTAGTGCCTGATTTACGACTTGCTTCTGTTGCCACGGTTACCGCTGTCAGGGTCTCTGATCAAAGAGCAGCAATCCAACGCCTTAGGGAAAGAAGTCATGGTATTGTTGTGTGTAATTTGTTAATGTGTTGTTTCTGGTGTCTGGAGGTC
The DNA here is from genome assembly GCF_910589615.1 of Taurulus bubalis. NCBI lineage: Eukaryota > Metazoa > Chordata > Actinopteri > Perciformes > Cottidae > Taurulus > Taurulus bubalis. The sequence goes on along the minus strand of NC_136589.1, from coordinate 45,920,365 downwards.
AGATCCAGTTTGGAGTCATCAATGTTCAACTGGTTTGCTTTCTGGGAGAACTGGACGCCTGCACTGGGACTGTGTGCGTCACACTGGACGTGCAGCCATGAGTTGCACAGTTTGGCCTACAGTTTGGCCTACAGTGTGGCGGCAGCTGTAGCAGTGCAAGTGTCCAGCATGTATTGTATTGGGTGTATAACAGATGATGGTATGCCTGAAAAACATCAGCAAATGAAGAGGACTTTGACCCATTTCTGTACAAAGCATCCGTGTTGTCTGACCAGTATAGTTTATAGTTGAGATGAACACTGAGGTACTTATACGTTCTCACAATCTCAATATCCAATCTTGGGATGTTATGTCACCATCTCTTTCTTGCTGGTGTTTAAGTGAAGGTGGTTGATCTCACACCAGTCTACAAAATCCTTGATGGCCTCCCTGTATTCCTGTTCCTTCCCTTCTGATGGTCCACACAGCCTAGTGGCAGTCAACTCCTGCTCCTTCTAGCTGCCCTCTTAGCAGGGATAGCTGTATTGTTTTGAAGTCACTGGAAAAGGAAAAAAAGGGATCTGTTCAGCAGCTAGATGACTGCATCATCCACTTCAATGCCTGCTTGTAAAGCATATTGCAGGGGGTCCAGCTTTAGGCTCACCAGGGTTAGGAGGTGGTTTAGAATTATCCTCTCCGGGGTCTTCATCAATTGAAAAGTTGAGGCTACTGGTCTGAAGTGGTTGGGCTTTGGTCTTTGGTACTGGACCCAAAGACCATTTAGGGGCTGTTTAGTCACCATGGGTTTGTAGACAGGTGGGCCAAATGGGCCAGGGAATCATGATCAAGGTCTCCGGAGATGAAGGACTGCATCGGCCGAGGTCGGGGATGTACCCTGCTAGAGAGCGATATAGGTAGTAGGGCCCAATGACTGAGTACGGCTATGGCTCAATGCCTTTTGTGCAGCATTGCCTTTTAGCATGGATGTGCCCAGGGCTGCACCATCTATAATTCACAAACTTCGCTATTGAAAACCATCTACACTTACTAGTAAGTCCAAATTGAGTTTCTTCAGCCAGGTTTATGTGGAGCTCCCTCTGCAGCCATCTTAAGTTCCCCCTAATGACAGGCAGTATAGGCATGGTTTATACCGTCTTTCCTCACCTGGCACTTTGCTACAGCTTTGCATCCCCTCTTCCTTCTCCTTATTTTCGAACGGATCCGTGGTCTCTTTACTCAGTGTCCTTATGTGGCACAGGGCTTACAGCTGTTGTCGGGTGTAACCAAACATGGTACGGTTTTAAGTCATCAAAAATAGGCAAAAGGCATACCAGTAATCTCACCAGTGGCATGTATACAGTTATATACAAACAAAGGAGATTAGGGTGAGAAAAAGGAACAGTCACTGGCTGCCACAAGCACAGCACTATTTTAAATATGCATTGATGGCTTCTTAGATGATCAGGTTATCAGTGGACAGATCACAGATTTTTACAAAAGAACAACAGTTTGGGGGTCTTACATACACACATACGGTTAAACCTTCTTCCAATTATCCCAAATAAACGCATGTGTTTGAATGACTTTATTAAATCCAGATCTCACAGAGTCTCTCTGTGAGATCTGGATTTAATAAAATCTTTCTCTCTGGATGGATGCTGCTGGGGGTCAGAACAAAAGGCCATTTACTCTCCAGTCCAGATGAAGAATGTGTTTGCTGGAAGCACCATGAAGAAATGATTTATTACTAGATATTAAGTGAGCACCATGACAGTTATTATTTTGAATGCCACCTATGACATCATACTAACCGAGGTCTAGCCAAGACAGAGTTAAAATCAGCGTTGAGAATTAGTGTTGAGAAGCTCCGCCCATCACCACTGCCGTCCTGCCGTTGCTGAATCAAACTGCTGAAGTAGCGGCTTCATTGAGACGCTGTTGTGGGATACGGATAATATTATGAACCCAGACACTATGGAGTTTGATGTTCCGACGTATGTATATATATAAAGCAGAACTAGTGGTTATTTCCATGGTGGATGGCAGAAACGGTATCCGTTTTACGGAGAGAAGCCAGACGCAGTTCCTGGAGGAGTCGGTGAAATTCACCGAGCTGTGTGCGGCTACGGATGATGTTATGAACCCAGACACGAGGGCGTTTGATGTTCCGACATGTTTGGGACTTCCATAACAAGTATAAAGCAGAACTAGTGGTTATTTATTCCATAGCAGAAAAGATAAGTCTTTTTCACGGAGAGAAGCAACAGCGATAAGCCACACCCTTTTATTGTCGCACGAGTAAGCTGGTAAACGCGGCGCGAAAAATCGGGAGTAAGCAAAAAGTAAAAAGTAATCCCAACTTTTGAACGTGGTTGGACAACATGCCGTACAACTGACACATTTAGACCTTTTTAGAGAAATCTAGAGAAACCTGTGTGCTGTGAACCCTTTTGTTCCCTCGCCTGATGCACCCTCTGAGTGTGGCTCACTGTAGACTCATTATGACAGATGCCACAGTGTTTACAGAGACAACAGGGGTTGTGGAACTGATTATATTTCCATGTCTATTTTGTGGTTGCTGCATATGTTTTTCTGTTATAGATCTGTGTCTGCATGTGGTTTCATTGATCTGACACGTTATGGCCGCAGGGCATTGTGTGAGCTATTGAGATCTGGTGATATTCTCGAAGAAGACGGATCACAGATTAAACTCAAATTATATATTAGATTTGTTTTCTGATTCACCGTTTGGTTCAAATACATGTTCATTGTAGCTCTGAACAACAACAGGACCACAAACAACAATTTATTAGAAATAATTGTCTTTTCATGATCAGTTATTTCCCTCAATAACTTTTATTAGGAATATATTTAAAGTCAGAGAGAGCCGGAGAGAGGAAACACTTTTTACAACATTCATCATCATTCTATTCAGTCTCGTGAGCCTGATCCTTCCTGAGTGTCGGGTTTGATGAGTTAAATCATTTCAGTTCCCCCTGAAACATTTAGCCTAATTAATTAATTTTAGTGTTTACCCAGAATATTTCTGGGTTATTTTAATAAGTGTCCAATAAGTGTTTAATAATGACTTCTAAAATCAGAATTTCAAAACGTAGAGTAAATAATTCATAAATAAGACAAACTGGTAGAAATTATCCCTGTGCTTATAGAACACAGTAAACAAACCACACACTGTGTATAAATATACAATGGAGTTTGTTTAACAGGTAACAGACTACAGAGAGAAAACATCTCCACTCCGACAGTGATGATAACTGTGTCTTTATTAATATTAGTACAGTGATGATAACTCTATCTTTATTAGTATTAATATAGTGATCATGTGTTCAGACACAAACTTTGTCAAAGTCTCTCCAGCTTTTAAAGCCGACTGACAGCCGATCCAGCTGATCACAGCTGTTCACAGAAACAAAAATACCGCTTCACGTGACTCTTCAGAGGAAAGGATCGTTCATTTCTTTTAAAACATATTTTCTTGTTTCCTCTCTCCTCGTATGTTTTTTTGAGTGAACAAGTGCAAACATGGATGCAAACATGGATGCAAATAAGAGACTTGGATGCTCCCCTGGTCTGCAGAGACAGGAAGGGTCACACATGGTTTTACTGCATGTGTATAATTCAAATGTATTATATTTACTTTGCAGATTAAGGGTTAAATGCATGGGTTAGCTTGATACTTGAGGAATGCACAGCATATCCAGCTGTGCCTTAATCTGCCTGTGGTTGATTTAGGAAGACCAGAAAGAGGCCTCCGGAAGAACAGACCGAGTGAGAGGAAGAGAAAGACGAGGCTTGTGGTGGAAGTGTGCTGTGTTCAAGTAGCTCTGAATGGTTCTATAGTATGTTATTATGGAGCCATTCCAAAGAGGCTGGTAGGCCAAAGCAAAGACATGTATTGGTTAAACACGTTGACACGTTGTGTTTCACTGCAGCTGGAGAGGGGAAGCAAAGCTGAATTTAGATGCTATTCATGTGCTCGTTTTTCACTGACTGTTCTTTTCCAACGGCGGCAATGGAACCCAAAACAGCTGAACTAAAACGCTGCTTCTGCCTCACATTTAAATATCAATACAAAGACAGAAATGTGTGTTTTTTTTTATGTTTGGTATAAGAGATAGAGCACACAGAGGAGGGAATGACCAGAGACACATGCAGAACTCTGACAGTTATAATAATGTGAAAACGGTCCAGTGTATAGCTTGACTTGAGACTTGATTGTGTTGGTGTTGCTATTAAAAGTGACCGAATGACTTAAAGGAGACATCATGCTCATTTTCAGGTTCATACTTATATTTTGGATTTCTACTCGGACCTGTATACAGTAAAAAAATAAAATTAAAAAAACACGTATTTTGCTCATATTACCTGAAGTCAACTTCTGTCTGAAATGCTCCATTTTATCACCTGTCTCTTTAAAAAAAAGAACAGCAGAAATGCAGGAATAGATGCCTGCACTGTGGATCAGAAGTAGAGCGGGCGTCCTCTAATCGGCGGTTAGATCCCCGGCTCCTCCAGTCCAGTCTGATAGGAAGCGCTCCCATCAGTTTGTTGAGGTGTGTGTGAATGTTGAGTTGTAATGTGCAGCCCCTTATAAGTGAGTGTTTGTTTAATGATGATAATGTTCAAGTGATTTTCACACATTTATTCATGTATATTTACCCTATATGCTTGAATAATAACAATTGTTAAAATAAGTAAATGAGATACTCTTGGTGAGCATAATGTAAATGGACCCGTACTTGTACAGCGCCTTTCTAGTCATCTAACCACTTAAAGCGCTTTAACACGCCATGACATCATTCACCCATTCACACACTGATGGGAGGAGCTACCATGAAGGTGCCACATCAGCATTATCAACCATTCATACACCGTAGGCGCAGCTACGGGAGCAATTTAGGGTTAAGTGTCTTGCTCAAGGACACATCGACATGGGCTAGCGGAGCTGGGGATCGAACCGCCGATCCTCTTATCGAAGGACGACCCTGCAGTGGTGGAACTAATTCCAAAGATGCATTTTTTAATTTTCCGCTTCCTCCAATGATTTAGCAATGTTTAGTTGTCTATATGGACCAGAATGATGAAGATGCTCCAAGTAAAAAGATATACATAGGAGGAGACAGCAACGCATCTGGGCTTGTCTCGTCTAAGGCAAGTCTTTTTAAATACATGGTAATAATTTTTGAGTTGTTTGACATTTTTCTCTTTTCTTTACTTTTTGTCACGTCTACAACGATCAGACTATGAGAGGAGTGTGAGCACAGGTCAGTGTCAGGATGTTGTGTGATCCTGATGCGTACAGCACGAGTGGCTGTTATGCCAGGAGGGATGCAGATTGAATGAATATGGATCACATGCCTCATCAGTCATCGTTCTCTCTTGGCCAGTATCAGTGTGTAGGAGTGGTTGAGTGTCACGTCTTTTAACGTGGTCTGGCAGATTATACTGTATGACATTATACATTTGGTCTCCTCTTTTTTTCCCGGTCACACTAATAAAACTAATTGCAAAGATGCATTTTTAATTTTCTTTTAATCTATTGTTTCATGATCTTGAAAAGCACAAGCCATTTCCAATTGTATCTCTGATTAATGGCTACTGATATAATAATATAGTCTGGAGGATGTGTCATCTGTGTGTCCAATCATGGACAGCATACATTGTACATCACTGCTCTTGAATACATGATAATAGCAGTACATGCATGAATACATGTAAATGTACTCAACTAACAGGCAGTGTTACATTTTAATCACTGACACGATCACTATACTCGTGTCACTCGTAGGAACCAGATTCAATCGTGTTTCACACAGGAAGGCAACGTGTTTCTTCACTTCCGATTCTCTCTGTCAATCACACAGAGATCAGTTTCAATGAGGATGAGCTACGTTTATAAGTGACATGGTTGAGCTGTGACTGTAGTTCTAACAGCTTTGGATAAAATTATTCAATTGGGTTTTGTGGACAATATGGGAGGTTTCCACTGACAAAAACATCTTCTTTGATGGGTGCGATTGAGTCTGACATTCAGTGGACACTGCTCAACATGCAATGCCTGAATACTATAACCAACAAAACCAAACTTATGACCAACAAAACCAAACTTATAAACAACAAAACCAAACTGATGACCAACAAAAACAAACTTATGACCAACAAAAGCAAACTTAACAACAAAATCAAACCTATGACCAACAAAATCTAACTTATTAACAACAAAACTAAACTTATGACCAACAAAACCAAACTTATGACCAAACTTATTACCAACAAAACCAAACTTATGACCAACAAAACCAAACTTAAGACCAACAAAACCAAACTTATGACCAACAAAACCAAACTTATGACCAACAAAACCAAACTTTTGAGCAACAAAACCAAACCTATGACCAACAAAACCAAACTTATAAACAACAAAACCAAACCTATGACCAACAAAACCAAACTGATGACCAACAAAACCAAACTTATGAACAACAAAACCAATTGTTATTTAAGGTTATTACAAACTACCTTTAAATAATTTCCTATTCAATGTATTATTTGGTCATACATCTGCTCACATGAGTGAAGACGTTTATGTTTTATCTAACATTATCCCAAAACTAAACATTTCTGTAACCATATTTTGGAGTTGTTTCAGGATGATGACTGGAGTCACAAAGAGTTGTGTTTATAATCTCTAATAAAGATTAATTATTCTGTGTTCCACAGTGGCCAAATGAAACTGGACGACCCAATCAGAGGGGACAAGTTTAGGCCATCGCTGAGTGCTCCAACCAACATGAAGATTTGTGTGTGTGTGTGTGTGTGTGTGTTACATTATTGTTCCATGCATGCATGTTAAAGGTGAAGTACTGAGTGTGAGCCGTGTGTGATGGTGTACACCATGCCCGAGGACATGATGAACTGCACCATCAGGCATGAAATCCACCAGTACCTCTTCTCCTGTGTGTATATACTTGTACTATTGGTAAGTTTGAGTAAACCTTCAACACCTGCACAACACTGTTTCGGTGTCTGAATTCTTTATAAAATGTAAATGTAAAGTAATTAGAAACGTTTATTTTCTTCCAAATTGAGGTTAGTATGACACAGGAAACTGATCTAGAAAGCCTAGTTCCTGCTTGAAATCACAACATTGCAGATGTTTTATGTTTTGTTGCGTTAGCACTGTAATGGAGAAAAGCTGCATCCATCTGTTCCTGTAGATTACTCTGTGATGTTACGAAGCAGTGTCTCTTCCACCTAAAGGGGAAATCAAGGAGATATTTGAATTTGTGTAATTGTTATCCAGCAGCTCGTTGCACCTTCAAATTATTACTATTAGTATTAATGTTATTATCATGAGGGGGATTTCTGTGGACTTTTGCCTGTTGCGAAATTTTCCATTTTGCAACTAGCAACTTTTATAATATGCATCCAGTCATAGCCGCTGTCACTCTCCGCTGAGGGCCTCCACTCTGGGCCTCCACCCTACTTAATGTCACCTAAAGGAAGTGTAGGTGACAATAGGAAGTAGTGCCCATCGTGTAGCGAGGTGTGGAGGCGGGTTGGTGGATGAGCGTGTAGTGAGTTCTACTCTCAGGACAGGATTTTGTGTTCTTCACAGACCTGCAATTAACGTTTGTCTTTTTAGAAACCAAAAACCACAATCATTCCCTCAAGTGTTTTGTAGCATAACTCAAACCTGCCATAGTTTATTGGCCATAACCATGCTCATTCCCGACAGTAACTTAAACTGTACTACTCCTTAACTGTGTTTTGTTTCCCTAACTATATGTGCAGATGTTTTATAAAGGATGCATTTAAAAAACCGGTTGAATATGAATCATAATAGACTGCTGAACATAATCCAGGCTTTTGGTAAATTACATATATCAAATATGGACGTTCTAAACATGTGTTTTTAGTAATCGAGTAACTGGTGTCCCAATAATCCATTTAAGGATGTGCTTGGTTCCAGGTGGGCGTTCCCTCCAACCTGTACTCTTTGTACCACGCGGCTCTGCAGCTGAAGCAGAAGAATGAGCTGGGAGTGTATCTGATGAACCTCACTGTGTCTGATCTCTTATACCTGGCATCGTTACCGCTGTGGCTTCAGTATTTCTTTCAGGTAAAGTACAACCACTTAGTTATTACAATATACGCAAAACATAAATGCATTTTGTGCCTTTTCCCGTTACATTATAGGCGGGTTATTACATCGCTGTATACTAACTTATGTTATTAGTTAGCACTTTAATGCAGCTCCTACTATTTGAACCAAATGTGTTTTAACACACATGTGCACTTATTTGGATATTCTTTCATTACAGAATCTGCTATTACTCTAATAATAACTTTAATTTTTATGTATCCATGTAAGCGTCCAGCTCCAGTGTCACCTCCCTGTTGCCTTCATGTGTGTGCTTGTGTTTCAGGACGATGACTGGAGTCACAGGGAGTGGTTGTGTCAGCTCTGCGGCTTCCTGCTCTACGAGAACATCTACATCAGTATCGGTTTCCTGTGCTGTATCAGCCTGGATCGCTACCTGGCTGTGGTCCACCCTTTAAGGTGACGCTTGACTCGGCATTATAGAAAGGCCAACAGCAGCTCACCCCCACTGTTACCTCAATCTTCTTCACCTTTTCATAATATAAGAGTCGTAATATCTCCTTTCTGGCCCGGTTCCTTCTCCAGGTTCACCTCGCTCCGCTCTATGAGTGCAGCGTGGTTTGTTAGCGTCATCATCTGGCTGAAAGAGATCGCCGTCGGTGTTGTTTTCTTCCGCCATAAAGAGCTGAGCAGAGACCGCAAGAACCTATCCGTGTGCTTCGAGCACTACCCCATGCAGCCGTGGGAGTATCCCATCAACTACTACCGCTTCACTATTGGCTTCCTGTTCCCGCTGGCTATTCTATCGGTGTGAAAGCTGTTTTACAAATCTATTTTTAAAGGATTTTGATACTGCAGCACTTTACTGCATTGGATCACAATTATTAATAATTTGAACATACATTTTAGCATGTCACAGAGACAAGTTTCAATGGTTTATTGTAAAGGTGAAGGTGAAGGTGAATTGTGGTCTAAATGGTCTTTGATAAACAACTACCTTCAGAAATGTAAACCTAAAAAGATGTGATCGGATTTTTCAGAGAGGATGAAGACAAATCTATTGAGTGGAAATATGAAGTGTCCTTATTTATCTCGTCATGATCCAGATGACTTGTGTTTTTTCTGTCCAGATCAGCTACCTGTGTGTCCTTCGTGCCGTGGGTCGGAGTGCTGGGACTCAGCCGGATCAGAAGACGAGGATCAGGCAGTTAGTCAGCAGCACCGTCCTCATCTTCCTCGTCTGCTTCTCCCCCTACCACGTCTTCCTGTTAGTACGCACCCTGCTGGAGCGAGACTGCAACTTTATCGCAGGTACAGTTCATTTTTTTGCAAAGTCATTCAGTGACTAAAAGCCTTTACACACCCGGCAATGTAAGTAGAAATCAGTTTTTCCCGGAACAAGGTTAGTTTTTCTGAGCTTTAGCATTAACCAATCACGTTTTGCAAAACGGACCGATTTGAATGCACAACATAGGGTACAACAACACAGAGGCTCTGTGGTCTGAACCAAGATGGCACACTTTAGAACTCCTTTCATTGTCAAAGGCAGCGCAGACCAGATCCACTCTTTCCGTTCTTACCTTTCACAATAAAAGCCCTAGACATAGACACTGTGTAATTGTTTACCGACAGCAATGTCACTCTGAACATTTGCTTCAAAGAAAATCAATAAATTAGCTCATAAATAAAACCTCTATGACCACAGGCCGGTTCTGTTTGGTCTGGAATGGAGTCTTTGAGAACTTCCCAATGGCCAGTCCGGTCTTGGCTTACAGTATTATTGTTATTATACCGCAATTAAGCTCATACCCTGCTGTGGGTCAGTTGTAGTGGTAGTTGGTCCTCTGCCAAATCCAAACTTTTTTCGCAAATTTGCATCACTGCCTATATGGCTAGCTTTGATGGGGAATATTCGCAGGTGAGTAATTTGCATTTTCGTGTGGTTTATTCATCACACCCCCAGTGTGTAAAGGCCCCACATATGAAAACATGTGTATCTTAACCATGTGGCCTGTATCGTTATTTTGCAGGAATATTTAACTACTACCACCTGTCGTTGTTGCTGACCACCCTGAACTGCGTGGCTGACCCCGCTCTCTACTGCTTCGTAAGCGAAAGTGCCCGCCGCGGCCTGTACAGAGTCATAGTCCGGCCTATTGCTAGGATACTGTGCTGCTGCTGTCGCCGAGGCAACGGCAACCCCGCCAACCCAGCGACTGATTCCAACGAGGTCGCTACCGACGAGAACAACGGCCATCCGACAGTGATGCTGCTCACGCACACCAGCACACTCAACAACTTCAAAACAGACAAAAACACCATTTTAATCACACAGACTGATGAAAAAGCCATCACGCCCTTGACTGTACAGAAGAATGGACACTCTGACAGACGTGTGGACAGTGATGGAAACCCCAGCTGTGTGATAGGCATGGAAGAGCAGAGCCAAAATACAGAGAGGACTGAGGAGACTGACATGAACGCCAGCTAAAAGACCCCAGTGAGCCGCCAGGGACCAAGCTAGAGGCCTCAGAGCAGTGGCGTTAGATTAAGGCTGCCTGTAAAGGCTCAATATAGCAGTGGCCCTAAACGGAGCCTACTGCCCACTCAGCTGTGCTTACATCATCATCACATCATCATCATCCAATGGCCTTGGACAGAAAACATTATCTGGAGTGGTTTTACTGATACAGCAGGATTCGTCTACGATGACGTCTACGAAGACGTCTTTGATGAGGACTACGAAGAAGTCTACAATGACGTCTTCGATGAGGACTACGTTGCCTCTGTAAATGTCCAGTTTACATTTCTCTGGTTTGTAGACGTGGGAGCAACATGGAGGTGCAGTTTGAGATTTACAGAAGGGCCTAATGCATCAGGAGGTCACAGGTATTGGCCTTCATTGAATTGGTACCAAACCCTTGGAAAGGGGTTTTCTTTTCTTTTTTTAAAGAGCACTATGCTCTTGTTTGTATTTCTTAAACCAATCACAATCGTCCTGGGCAGTGTAAGCTCAGGATTCAGCGAGCATGCCCTTACAAACAAGTTTGGGGATGAGGATGCCCCGAGAGATTATTCTCTTATTCCCACAGTCAACATCCCGTGAGTCGCTCTTAGCGGCATTACAGGCACCAGTTATTTTAACTTATGGCTAGCTAAAAGCAGCTGGCCTTATAGGCCCCGGCCCCTGCTCGGAGCAGCTCCACTGTACACTGCATGATGGAGGAGCATCATGGATGGGGTCCTGACATTCAGCACAGAATTACACTCAACACAACGGAAAACCATTAATAAAACTATTAGTTTCAATTTATAACATCTCTTCCAAGGAGCAATAATGTGACATTTACATTTTGGACACATTCCTCTTGCTGTTGAAATTCGTATCTTATCTAATCTTATATTTATGAAGATGTAACCACAGGCAGAAACCCTTTAATATTGATAAGAAATCAGTTAATGTTGCGGCATAACCCGTACACAATTCTTTCTGCCATATAACCCTTAAAAAATCGACCCTGTGAGATAAAGTGCCAGCATAGAGCATTCAGTATCAGAACAACTTAAGGTGAAGCGGTGCTGATGCCACAGCACTACTGCATTGAGACCACATCCTGTGCATGGGGGCTAATTGTTTTGATCAGTCATGTAAGGAATATTTAGGGTGCAGCTATACAATGTCTTTCATAATAAAAGTAATGGAGTTCCTCATGTTTGCTGTGTTGTTTGATGAGGAAAGAAAGTCTAATGGAACTCTGGGTAAGGGTTGAAAAGATTAAAGTTGTCCATTAATATGAAATATGAAATCTAACAGCTACCAACCTCCCTACAGTATTGTGTTCAGCATCATGTAACACCCATGGACTTTAGCATCGTGGCATTGAATTGGAGATCATTCACTTTTAAAGCAACACTGTGTAACTTTTAGATCTGTTCAACGGCCAATAATTGATAAATCAGTGATAATGGTGACTGCTGAAACATAACGTAACAGCAGCACGAGTGGAGGAGAGTCGTCGGGTCAGCTAACTGAGCCGCTAACGTCTGTCACACCATACTAACGTTACGGGCTAGCTAGCATTAGCCAGATATGCTAGTGGTCATACCAGACCAAAGAGGGCTTGTATGGCCTTCATGCTTTTAAGTGTGCAAGAGTGCTCATGAGTTTAACTTGTTATTTGTAACAGGATGTTTGATATTTATTTTTTCAAAGGTTCCACAGTCTTGCTTTAAACCGTAATCTCCTCATCCTCCTTTTTGCTTGTTTTACGACTTTAACTTCAACCTTAACCTTAAACCTTGAAATATTATATTTGTTTTGTTTGTTTAAAAGTGCTGCTATTTATTGTTGAATACTTTTTAAATATACCAGTCATTTTAAGAGATGATACTATTTGCAAGCAAATGGCTTTGGGTGACATTGGTGTCAGTGAATGCAGCATATGCCCGGCTTTAAAGCGCTTGGTCTGTGGTCTTTAACAGACAATCAATATCAAAGGAAACAACCTCTAATGCATGCAAATAGCTACACATGTTGCTATTGTAAAACTTTTGTTTCTATCAAAATATAGCACTATTTTAAATGTTTTAAAATGAAATTATTGTCAAAATTTCAGAAATATGAATTAACCATAACTTTATGGTGCAATATTTAATTCTGACTGATATGTAACATTATGGTTACATTAATTTGTTATGGAACTATAACATTATGGTCAAAGGATATTGTCATCATAGTAAATGTTGAATGTGATTGAATATTTTCATAAATCTTTGAAACTGTATGCCAAAAAGGACAGCTTCTCTTTCTCTTTTTAAATGGTGTGCAGTGTGTGTGTGCGTGTGTGCGTGTGCGTGTGTGTGTGTGTGTGTATGTGTGTGTGTGTGTGTGCGTGTGTGTGTGTGTGTGTGTATGTGTGTGTGTGTGTGTGTGTGTGTGTGAGAGTTCATGACACTGTGTCTCTGTGCGTCTCTCTGTGGTTTCAGTCTGACCTCAATCTTCCCTTTCTGACGCTGGTACTGTGAGAAGACAGAACTCCTTCTTGAACTTCTGACGAGTGCAGCGTGAGATGCAGTTTTATTTTGTGTAAATAAAAGTTATGTATGTTTTTGATAACTGCTTTCTAATGTCTGCAACACTTTTCGACAGTGGCGGGCCGTCAGGGCCTGCTAAGCCTTCTCTGCTGGCCTAAACAGAATCACAAAGTTGTAGCTATTTTATAATTGAAAAATAGGTATAACCCAGCTGTCAAACAGCTGATCCATTGATTTCGCAGGTAGAAAATCCACGGCCCGCCACTGCTTTTCGATGTTATTGTGTGGTAACTGCAGCAGCAAGCAGCAGGCCGATGCTCCAGCACCAAACAGCTGACAGACCTTTAGAGACTAGTTGGTGATGATAGTGGAGCATCTATCAGCTAAAGAGCAAAATATATTTTCTTAATATTCAACAAGGTCCAGTTAGAGAATGTTCTCATCAAAGCTCCAGAACATCACAATAATGTCTAACTTGTGCTATGATTTAGTCCCATATATATTGAATTATCTAAAAGTTGTATTAACGTTTGTATTTAGTCAACTACTGACTGTCATTTCAAATATAGATTGACAATAAATATTGTTGAGATATTGTTCAGTTTTTAAATTGAACTGGATGAATTATAAATAATACAAACTCTTATAATACATGTTTTCTCTTTTCAGGTCAAATAAAAAAAGTGCATCTTATAATAAAGTATTTAATTTTAGAAAAATTAACTAAACTGAATTGTCCTGCAGCTTTAATTTCAGTTCATTCAGGTGCAGTGATGTCAATAAAAAAACACAATATTATATTCTTGTCATCTTCTAATAAGATAAATGAGAGCAGGGACTGTATCTGTGGTTATTGAACCTCTTGTTTCAGCTCTATTCTCCTCTCTGCTCACATCTTTGATGGGAGTGAATTCATGAGTTATGATTCTGATCATATTGAGCTCTGAGGTTATTGTATGTGCCTTCATCTCTGATGTGAGTGGGTACGTTTGGTCTAAAGAGTTGTGCTTTGCCTCGTAGTGGAGCTTCATATTGCTGCTTTTAATAATCCCCACGGCCTCTGAACATATGAGACATACTGGTTTAGAACTGCCCGTGTGAAGACTAAACATATAACAGTCTGTCCATTCTGGGTCCAAGACTCTGGTCTCTGTCCACTTTTCTCTTCCTGGAGAACGTATTAACTTAATAACTTCTGACTCGCGTTCTCTCTGACTGTTGGCTCTCTCTCATGTGTGTTTATGTCACTGGAGTCAAGGGAGATACTTATCAGAATACACATATTCGCATTGTAAATAATGAGGGATCCTGCCAGGGTAAAAGCCATTTACTTTCATCTGATTTCTAACTTTGATTACAGTGTGTAATATGCATATTGGTAATCACTCTAGCTAATTGTTTCTGCTATAATCTGCTAATGTAGTTTCAGCAATCCTGTTTCTGGGTTTCTGCATTTCAAATCCATATTCAACATTTCCCCTCTGGAGTTGGCTATTTTAATATACATGTCTACAACAACAACATGTTTGCTCTTTGTTCAGTCTACATAACGTCTGACGTTTGTGTGGACCGCTTCAATGTATGACATGTACCATATCGAAACACAGTAACTTCAACAAAGCCCTCTAAGCACAACGAAACGAAGTCAGAGAACCTTCAGTGCCATATCTTCTCCAGAAGTTCTTGTAATTAAGGCAAACACAGGTCCACTTTTTTCAATAAAAACCAACAGCAGAGGAGACATGGGATATTTGTCCACATGATAGAGCAGTTAATTGTTTGACCAAAATTAAAGTAACCCTTGTTGAGCAACCCTGGTCTACAGCAGTACACGTCGGCTCCTGTGCTGGTACTCCTGTCTGCTCCTCCCAGAGGCCAACCACCATCAACATAGGTGATACACTGAATAAGTACCTTATTTACCCACTTTAGAACATCAAGGCTATCCCTTTAAGCATATTACACTATGTGACAGGGACGTTGCATTTTCCCATCAAGCAAATTGCAGCAAGACCGTACAAACAAAAATATAGATATGTTACAAATCCCACATACAGGACAATGCTTGAGTGCAGTTGAAGTTTCAAGTTGTAGCACTTTTCTTTTGGAGGGTTTCTAACAGATGCAGTGGTCTGTCTCTTTAACTCGGTTAAGTAAAGCGATGGTCGGCTGGATGTGACCTATTAGTGTTTATTGGTTTTAGAAGATCAATAAACACAATTGTCAGGTGAAACAGGAGCTGAAAATCAAAATGAGTTTGTGTGTCATTGTATTTGTTTTTGTAACAGAATCCTTCCTCTGGAGGCACTTATGATGTTGTAAGTGTATATGTGTCTACTGCAGACAGAAAAGAGACTAGTGTGTGTGTGTGTGTGTGTGTGTGTGTGTGTGTGTGTGTGTGTGCATGTGTGCATGTGTGCGTGTGTGTGTGTGTGTGTGAATATGCAAATGCATGTGATTTTGTGTATTAATCTTGGCAGTATCAGCTGCTGCTGGCTGCTGCTGCCGTACAACAGGAAGTCGCATAAAACTTGGGTCGGGCTGAGGTCATAGGTCACAGTTGAAAAAGATCTGAGGGGAGATGAGAAGAACAAGAAGACAAAACAGAAGCAGAGAGGAGAAGGTGTTGAAAGTGGTCCCATTCTTAGGCTCAAAAACATTTAATAGATTTACTTCTTTAATACTTGTGAATTCTGATCCATTCAAGAAAGCTGGGAGTAATGCATTTCATATCTCATATCTCCAGTGGGTTTTAAATGAACAGAAGCAGAACTGAGTAACAATAACACATATAAAATAACAAATTGTAGATTATTTTGGAATAAAAAGGGCTAAATATTACATCTGTAAAATATAGAAGTGTTAGGCAATCTTGGGGGAAGGTTTTGACTGGAGCTGGTTTCTCTTGGAGCTGGAAATTTGGAAATTACGTCACAAAGAGAATCAGCTAGAGGAAATCTCGGACCTGTGTGTGGAGTTCACGTTCACATAGTTCTGTCCTCAAAACTATTTATGCAAATTAGAATGATTCACTAATAATTAGCACACGTGTTAAGGTCAGGAACAACAGCCTCTTTGTGGGACATTAACGCAAGCTCATGTAACTTTAGCTGAACAATGACATCGCGGAAACCATAAGATAATGACTAAGGCTGTCAAAGTCAAAGTGATATTAACAAAGTCAGCGAGCAATGGATGAAGGAAAAATATTTTAAATTGCAAGTTTAGCGGTGTAACAATAAACATTGTGAAAGACAACGTTCCGCATGAAAATGTAATTGAATGTAACTTCTACACTTGCCTTCAGGAGTTGTGAGACTCAATTTGTATGAAGGCTGCTTGTAGCAGACTAGTTGAGATAGACTTGTTACGTCTGGGTGACAATACATTATTTTAACCACCAGAGGAAAATTGTAGTTACTGGACGTAACTCCAGTTCTATGAGTAAGTGTGAGCCTTCGAACTACTCGATTTCCAATAATAAATGAAGTCAAGTCTAACTTATTTTATATTGGATTGTAAAAACAACCACAGTTGACCAAAGTGCTGAACAAGCAAAACAAAATTAACACAAAGCAAACAACAATATGAACCGAAGAAAACAATAAATATAATGTACACATAATAATAGAAAGGAATTGTAGCTCAACCAGAAGATTAAGTCAATTTGAATAGCTCAAGTCAATCAAACACCAAAGAGAAGAAGTAGATTTTCAGTACCCACTTAAAGCTTTCTGTAGTCTGAGAAGATTTCATATAAATAGGTGAGCTGTTCAGGTGAGGGCGGCCTCCAAAAAGGCTTGATTTGCCACTGTTTTTGTGTCTAGTTCTGGGCACATCCAGGAGCATTTGATTGATTTAGCTCAGTTCTCTTACTGGAGTTGAATTGGTTTCTATCCTCAGTTCATCATGAAACGGACCGGAAGCCAGTGGGAGGCCATTACGATTTGTGCAATTTATACTAACAGCAGACGATGAAGAGACGACTGTTGAACACTCACATACAAAAATGTACAGTTGTCTAACCGAGAGGTAATAAAAGCATAACTACGACCTTTACCTGAGCTAAAACTTAACTAGAACTAACTAGTCAACCTAGTTTTGACAACTTAACTAATTCGTTATCAAATTTGAAGGAGCTGTCTTCAGGAAGTTGAAATCTGTGACGACGATACATACACAGTCACTCAACGACCTGAAGAGTTCGGGGGGACCAAAGATTGTCAAACTGCCTGAGAAAAATCTGTGAACTTGAATCAACCTTTTGTGGTTTGAAAACGTCCTCTGAGCAGTGCTGCTCCAGAGCAGGGTTGGGGACAGAGGAAGCAGAGTCGTCAGATAACGTTTGCAAGTGGCAGTTATAGCAGAGTTGTGTGTGAAGTCTTAAGTGTGAAGGGAGAAGAGGAAGGTGTTCCCTGTGGGGACTGTGTGCCCTGTTGCCAGGTTGATAAGAGAACTGTAGCCGGTCCATTGATGGACTCACAAGGGGGGCAAAGATGAACAAGCAAAGATGGCCCTGCTGTGTGTCTGGATGGATTTTTTACCATCAACCTCGACCAACTGTCTTCAATGGTTTCTACTTCTAAATCTTCTACCTGTCTTCTGGACCCTGTTCCGACTAAGCTGTTTAAGGAAGTTTTACCTTTAATTAGTACCTCTCTACTAGATATTATCAATGGATCTTTACTAACAGGTCATGTACCACAGTCTTTTAAAGTAGCTGTAATTAAACCTCTTCTTAAGAAGCCCACTCTGGATCCAGAGGTGTTGGCTAACTACAGACCTATCTCTAACCTTCCCTTCCTCTCTAAGATACTGGAGAAGGTAGTCACAAATCAGTGGTGTGACTTTTTACACAACAATAGTTTATTTGAGAAGTTTCAGTCAGGATTTAGAAAGCATCATAGCACTGAGACAGCACTAGTGACAAATACTAATGACCTTCTAGTTGCGTCAGATAGGGGACTTGTCTCTGTACTTGTTAGACCTTAGTGCAGCGTTTGACACCATTGACCATGACATCTTATTACAGAGACTAGACCAGTTGATTGGTATTAAAGGTACAGCACTAAGCTGGTTTAAGTCGTATTTATCAGATCGATCTCAGTTTGTATTTGTAAACGATGAGGCCTCGGTTACCACTGCCGTTCGTCATGGAGTTCCACAAGGTTCTGTGCTTGGACCAGTTTTATTCACCTTATATATGCTTCCTTTAGGCAGTATTATCAGAAAACACTCCATAAACTTTCACTGTTATGCCGATTATACTCAACTATATCTGTCGATCAAGCCAGATGAAACCCACCAGGTCGCCAAACTTCAAGTGTGTCTTAAAGACATCAAAACCTGGATGACCTGCAACTTCCTGCTGCTGAACTCAGACAAGACTGAAGTTATTTTACTCGGCCCAGAACACCTCAGAAATCAAGTATCTGATGATATTGTTTCTCTGGATGGCATCGCTCTGGCATCTACCACCACCGTAAGGAATCTCTGAGTTATTTTTGACCAGGACCTGTCCTTTGGCTCCTACGTGAAACAGATCTCAAGGACTGCCTTTTTTCACCTACGGAACATCTCAAAGATCCGGCACATCCTGTCTCAAAGGGATGCAGAAACATTGATCCACGCATTTGTTACCTCAAGACTGGATTACTGTAACTACGTATTATCAGGCTGCTCCGGTAAATCCCTTGGATCGCTCCAATTAATCCAGAATGCTGCAGCTCATGTACTAACGAGGATGCGAAAGAGAGATCACACTACTCCTGTACTAGCTGCTCTCCACTGGCTTACTGTAAGATTGAGAATCATATTTAAAATCCTTCTCCTTACCTACAAAGCCTTAACTGGTGATGCACCATCAGATCTTAAGGACCTTATAGTGCCATATTACCCCACTGGAGCATTACGCTCACTGAATGCAGGGTTACTTGTGGTTCCCAGAGTGTTAAAAAGTAGGTTGAGGGCTAGAGCTTTCAGTTATCAGGCTCCTCTTCTGTGGAATCAGCTTCCACTTTCAGTCCGGGGGGCAGGCACGGTCACCTCATTTAAGAGTAGACTTAAGACTTTCCTCTTTGATAGCGCTTATAGTTAGGGCTGTTTCAGGCTTATAGTTAGGGCTGGCTCAGGTTCGCCCTGGTCCAGCCCCTAGATATGCTGCTAAAGGCCTAGACTGCTGGGGGACATCTTAGGATACACTAAGCTCCTTCTCTCCTTCTCTTCCTCTTTCGCTTCTCCTCTACTCTTCACCTCTTCTTTCTCTCCTTCTGGATAAATGATTGTCTCTTCAATGCACATTACTAACTCTACTTTCTTTTTCCATGGATTGTGGCTGACTGGAACCGGTCCTGCCAGCTGCCATGGCCCTGCTGATGCCCCTCCTCTCAACCTCCTTCTGCTTAATGGATCGTGGCTATCTGGATCATGCCTACTACTCATTATATGAATAATTTTTATATATATATATATATATATATATATATATATATATATATATATATATATATATATATATTCATTGAATGTGCTGTACCTGTGTTACGTTATTCATTCTGGTCACATGACATCTATTGCTTCTGTCCATCCGGGGAGAGGGATCCTCCTCTGTTGCTCTCCCTCAGTTTCTTCCCCTTTTTTCCCTGTGAAAGGGTTTTTACTATCTTTATTGGGGGAGTTTTCCTAATCCAATGTGAGGTCCCGGGACAGGGATGTCATGTGTACAGATTGTAAAGCCCTCCGAGGCAAACTTGTATTTGTGATGTTGGACTATATAAAATAAACTGAATTGAATATAAAGCGTTTACATCCTGTGGTGATAGTTAATCATTGCCTTGTTGAGAAAGCTAGTTTCCAGGTAACTAGCTTACCTGATAGGGTAAGCTAGTTACTAGCTAAGTAACTAGCAAAGTTTTTTCCTTTCCATCATACACACAAGACTGTCTATACGTAGGCAGGGTCACTGTGATGTCACCCATTGGTTTGAGGACTATTTGAAGCCTTGCGCTTGGCATTTTGGAGGGTGAAGCTGGGGAAGAGGGACGACCGGCGGGGCACGGTGCCATTTTCTGGAAACGTAGAGTTTGTCATGCTATCCTTAGCTTGGTTACAAAGGTGCATCTGTAATTCCCATTGTCTGGAATATTAATTGGGATATTACTTTTGGCAAACAAAAACAGGGTCGTTTGTAATGTACTTGTCCCTTAGTACGACGAGCTAAGTTAACAAGCCAGGTATGATGAGCACAGACACCCATACCCACTGTTTAACGCGAACATATACATTAAATAAAACTTGAAGTTCACTCTCCAATTGGAGCACAGACCTCTTGGCCGTACAATTACCTCACAGCAAGGCATTTTTTGTGTGATATTTACATGAACGATCCTTCAAAAGGCTCTGACACCACAAACACACCTGAGCTAGCAGCAAAGAGGGGAATTAGCTAGAGGGACCAAAACTGTTAGACCAGGTTGAAAACATGTATATTTCTGCTATAAGTTGAAAGTTGAAGAAAAGCAAACAAACATTTATGAGACAGACTTCATACGAGTGGCATCATTTTTATTTAAATTACATTATAATTCCAGCAATATTGTACAACAATGTTCAACTATTATTGAATGTCTGACTATAGGGCTGCAACAACGAATCGATAAAATCAATAAAAATCGATTATCAAAAGTGTTGGCAACGAATTTCATCATCAATTCGTTGTGTCGCGCGATTATTACTTCAATAAGTCGTGGAGAAGAAAAAAAAGAGCGGAGCAACTGGCCTGCCAGCGTGTCTGAGATTGGAGTGAGACACTAAGAAAAGTTTAAATCGTGATCTTCACAAAAATAGAACATCTTTGAAGTGTCGAGTCTTGGCCAATCAGAGTTAAGATGTCTCCAGCGTCTTCATTTCCCTCAAACTTGTTTTTAATGGAAGCTAGTCAGCTTGCTATCACGTTAGCTAACGTGTTTGGGTTGTGTATTGTCATTAAAGTTCCGTTATGTTCCGTTACAGTTCAGTCTTGCTTGTAAAAAAACGTACCAAGATGAAACATGCCGTAACCCCCCGGTCTGGTTCAGTTCACGCTGTCACTCGTTAACGTTAAACCGGCGGATCTGACTGCAGGTTGTTGTTTTTCTTTTTACTCAAAGTAGAATGAAGCAAATCACGTAGTTGGGCTTAGCCAACAATGTGATGTCGCGGTGATAAGAGACCCAGATATTGATCAGATGATGTGAATGAAAGAGTTTAAGGCAGGTGGAGGTCCAAACAGACGTGAGAGGAGCAGTACAGCTTCCCTCTGTCCCAGTGTTTCATACAGATAACGCAGGGTATGCTAAATGCAGCATCGACTCAAAGGAGATCAATTACAGTAAAAAGGGCTCACATTTGGCAGATGTAAAGTATACATGTGTATGTTTTTAGTGTTAGTCCATTATTATTTAATTTTTTTAATTAACAGCTCAGGGATGTTCAAGGAGCAACCTGTTTGTGCTTTCTGAAGATGTTTTGCACTGTCAGTTCTGTTTTTTAATAAAGGGTTGGAAATGAATGATTTTTTGTTTTTTTATCCGATTCATCGATTAATCGAAAAAAATAATCAACCCATTAATCGATTATTAAAATAATCGTTAGTTGCAGCCCTATCTGACTACATGAACAAAGTTACTGGAGTTGAAAAGTAAATCATGTGGTCAGTGATTTTATACAATCATCACTATAACGCTAAGTAGGATATATAACTGTTTACTAGGTAAACACAAAATCACAGCCCATTTTAAGCGACACAACAGCTAATAGCTCGAAAATATGTGCTAAAGCTCCACAACATCGCAGCTATTCACACTCCACCATACCCCTCTAAAGTAGTATATTTAATGAGAATAGTGTCAGAGCTCTGATTCATCCGTTCATTACCGAGCCGGACAGAGAGAGGAGAGAAAATAAAAGATTTGACTTCAGTGTGCTTTGTCCCCGGTAGTCAAGGAAGAGGCCTGAAAGGTAACCAAGGCAGCATCTCTCACACACACACACACACACACACACACACACACACACACACACACACACACACACACACACACACACACACACACACACACCTCTTTTCATTCTGCCCTTTCTCTCTCACTCCCTTATGCACAATCTGAATAGAGAGGCAACAGAATGCACATGGATAGCCGGTGCGTGAGTGTGTGTGCGTGCTCAGGTGTGCTTCTCTCTTCATGAGCGCACACAGCTACTACATTATAATATACTCAATCACACACTTAGATGATTCACTTTTCCATTTTGTGAGTAACCAGAATAATTGGATCAAAGGCTTGGAGTGGTGCCGCCTCGTGTGACTTCCAGCAGTCTGGTGATGATGTCAGAGTGTGTGGGGTGAAAGGTCAAACCATCCACCTCCATGGCCAGGTTACCAGTTTTCCCGCTTCTTATCCCAAAACGCATCAGAGTGGCGAGGAAAGACTCCTCCTGGAGGACAAAGAGAGCGTGTTTGAGTGTAGTCCTAGAGAAGTACCACAGCTATATCTATTTCATTCAAAACAACATTCACACTTACAACACTTATTATGCATCATATTAGGATTCATGTCCAGCCTCTGTCCACTGTGCACACCAGCTAGTCTAACTTAGACATCTACTGTTTGGTGTTGTAGTGTATGTGGATTTTTCCTCAAAACAGCTGACTGCTGCTGCTGGAAATGAGGCTGATGAGAGTATGCAGGTCAGAACGAGGTAAATGAGGCTTAAAGCTCTGCAGAGCTGATGGGAACTGCAGAGTTGTGAGAATGTTGTGGGCTCTTGACTTTGGTCGTTACTTTTTAAATCAAACATATTCAATCGTTCCAAAAATACAGTTTATTGCCAACTTTGTTAATTTAAAAAGCGATAAAAAAACTGCATTTAGTATTTTTATTTGTATGTAACAGCTATATGATTACAAACATTGTCATTTGAAAATGTATGCACTTATCTATCTTATTTATCTGTTTTTTAATTAATTTGTGGTGGGTGTGTGTGTGAGGACCTTCATCACATGAACGATATACTTGAATGATAGTTATCATTTGTAGTTTACTACTTCAGTAAATCAAATTAAAAATAGTATTTGTTGAATTCAGTTACTAACTAACTAGTACTCCCAGCTTTACAAATAGTATTATGCAAATCAAGAAGATACATTTTATACTTTCCTCGTTATTTACATCTTGAAGAACACACAATATTGATTATTAAGAGGACGTGAGAAAGCAGATGGAAATCTCAAAAAGAGCACTTATTCAAGAGAATATTTAGAAAAATGTGTGTGTGTGTGTGTGTGTGTGTGTGTGTGTGTGTGTGTGTGTGTGTGTGTGTGTCACCTTGTCCACAGATGGCAGGTTAGCAGTCCAGTCCTGGAGCTGTTCTTGGGGGGTTGTGTGCTCCAAACCCAGTCCTTTCTTTCGGTATCGCTGGTGGGAGGGGCATGTGTGCAGCAGGTAGAGCCCACAGGCCACAGCATAGCCGCCCCAGTTAGACACCCCTTCAGGAGGAAAGGGCGTTGGTGAGAGTGGGAGAAGGTAAACCACAGACATTGGTGGTTCTTTATGAGTTATAAAACATATTAAAAAAAGACCCAAACTATTATAAAGCGACAACAAAAAGAGTGTTTTGCTCATATGAAGGCCATCTTTTGCACATCTGTGCCCAAGGGCCAATGTCTCATAATCAGCACATGACCTTACTTCCAACTTTCTTTAGCCGAGATAACTAAAATTGTATTGAATGTCAGGACACTGACCTAGTTTGGATGTAGTGAAATGAAGCAGTCAGGTCAGCACTTATCTATATTATCTATATAGCAGGGACGTGCGGTCAGGAGAGGCAGAGCCATGTCATCATAAATAATAAAACACAAATAATGATAAAATAAAGTAAATATTCATATTTATCTACTGATCTGTGCTATAAATGTAATTTCTGTATGATTCCAATGATTTCAAGTGTTTTTATAATCAAAATCGCTGAATGTGCGCATGTCCTGTTCAAACAGGTGAGGCAGACGAGCGGTGCTTCACCTCCAATTACGCAATCTGGGTTGAGCGCATGCCTTTTGCTTTTTCATTGTTTATCACCACTGTAATATTTGTAGACATTTTTATTATATGTCCTTTCTTTCCATATAATAGGTAGTGTATGTCGTATGTGTAGAGCCTATTTAGTCTCGCTGATCTGACATACAACCACAGTGAAAAGCAGAAGGGAGGCAGACAGTACCTCTGCCTCAAGAAAGGGGGCGTGCGAGAGCCTGCATGTCGGGTATATACTTTATTGCTCTTCTTCTACACTTTTAGAACTAAAAGAAGATAAGGAGGACTTTTACAACAAAGTCATTTTTGTCCAGAAGGATAGACGAAGGGACTTAATTTACAAGTAAAGGCAGAACCATGCATACACTGCAGTAGTCCATATGACCTGTTTTTATTTCTATTGAATGAGTATGAATTATGGAATTGCGATGGCAAATGGAAAGCACACAGAGGGTGCAGAGGAAATGCGCTCTTTCTCTGAGCTGCTATAACTTGGTGGACTCAAATATGGACCGTATCTATGTGTGTGATGATAAATATGAAAAACAAGCACTAGTCAATGTGCAAGCTGCCAATTGAATGATGAATTAAGCTCCTCTATTGGGCTCATATACAGCGACAAACTTTACCGCACGTCACTGCTCTATAAGGCACCAGCTTATTTCCCCTTGTTGGTTTCACGTCTCCTTTTCATGAAAGATTAGGGCCGAGATAATACAGTTGCTCCACGGTGGAACTTTCTCACCACTTTTGGTAAATGACATATGCATTTCCTCACACCACATACAGAGAGGTTCCGCAGAGGCCAGCTGCTCAGTGTGTATGTTTGACATGATGTCTGTGCACCCTGCACGGACACCTGTTGGTGTGTACCTTCATTTCAGACTGCATATTATGCATCCATACATGCAGGAGCAAGTATTAAAAGCTTTTCAATAATCTGCGGTGTTAACGTTAGACAGAGTCCACACCAGCAGTGACGGCGTAGTCAGCAGGAACATCACAGGCTATGAGGCCCCCGTTGGGCATCACACTCTCCACGATGCCCTTCAGCTTGCCCATCCCCAACTCATTACCGCCATCCCCGATTCCTGCAGGTCAGAGAGAGGAACACACGGGGAAACTCAGAGGCGAGCGGCAGACATGTTCATAGTCATTTGTAGAAGAACAGATTCGCTGCGAGAGCTTGACTGAATCGGATTTATTGGATTGGTGCATCATTTCAGTCAGCGCGGCACATAAAGCAACACAACAGGTGTTTGTTGGATTCATCATATTTCTCTGTTATCGTGCCAAAGCTTAAGACGTTTCAAGAGCTTTGGTTTTCCATCGAGGGGATTTAAGTGACAACTTGTTCCTCCACTCTGAGAATTTGATGGACTTCATACTATGATTCAAAAAGGAGGACAGTCGCAGCCCTATCTATAATTCACTTTTTGGTTTTACTTTTGTGTGCTGGTAAAATATGTAAATTAGGCTTTAACGGAGGAAAAAACATGCAGTCAGTTTATTCTTTTACAGGCTATGAACTGATGATCCTTCCATTATCGCTTTAAATTTGAATCCCTAAATTATAGTAAGAAAAAGGTACTATAAGTAAAGCATCATGAAAAAGACTAAAATGAATGGGTGACCTACCAGTAGTTAATATTCCTGACATATCCTTGGCAGCAATAAACAAGTTATCGATGGGATCCACCAGGTGTTTGATGTTGATTCCTCTCATGTTGTAGTAATTTCCATCTCCAGCGCGTCCAGTGCGCTCTATCGCCACAAGGTGGTCATATCTAGTATTAAAAAAGACGAGCACAGTCCATTCACACTGAGAGACTTCAAGCTGAGAGACTCAGGGCTTTAAATAATGCCGACGACACCAGATACATTAAAGTCCAGTGTGATCACTAACACATATCTAGACCGAGGACACTCACTTAAGGACAACGACAGACTAATCTAGAAAATAAGGCCTGATGTGAACTGCTTTTTGGGGCATAGAAACTCAAGTCAGTGGGTCGCTGGTTCCAGTCCCTGTATGGAGCGTGGACTGTCAGCTGGTGCCAGTAAGCACCCACACCCCAACTGCTGGAGATCATCTGTCCATGATCTCTCCTTTAGTGCATGTGCAAAGGCCCTATATATTTGTGCCTGTATGTTTAATGTGTGAAAATAACAGCAGAGTGAAAATATGTAGGTTTACTTTCTTTCATAATAGCGCTAAAAGGTATTTTATCGTGTCCTCATCCTTCCTGCAGTCACGCTTGACAGGTCAGCTCACCTGGGCTTGCTGGGGTCTCCATCGTGACACAGGAAGTGAAGTGCAGCGTCTGGCCCGCTGTCTTCAAATGTGACCAATGGGATTGCAGTTTTCAGCACACCTAGGGGTGCATTGCAGACTATTAACCCAAGACACAAACAGACCTTGTGTCTTGTGGCGTGTGTCTTGTACACACGCCGAGAGCAATGACATCGTTTCAGTGTCGAGGTCCACCTCTCCCCCACCTGTCCTCACAGCCTCATCAATGAGGCCCCGGTTCATCTCCAAGGCTCTCCTGTCCGTCACCATCGTCACCTGTTTCCCTAGCGACAGCAGCATGGTCGCCATGGCAATGGCCCCAGGTGGGCCGTCAGTCTCGTCAGGGGGACTAAAAGGGGAAGGGGATAGATTTTAATTTCAATAAATGTCTGTTCAGTCACTATCTGTCGCCAATGAGGGAACACAATGCATTGCTTTTGGGTGTCTGCCGCGACAATCCAGGCAAAAGTCACAAGGAAGTGTGATCAAAAAACTAACCTGCAAGCACCGCTCATCGCCACGGGTGAAGCTAAAGAGAAGAAACGGAGATCTTTGAGACTTTAAAGCTGGAGGCGGAACGTTTGACTCAGCACTAACTGCCTGCTGCTCTCTCAACAGCCAGCATCCACCAGACTTCTCTTTTGGCCGAGTTAAGAGACGTTGTGCTCCATGGGCGGGAAACCAAACGGGTCACATACTGAATAATTAACTATGCACCAACGTGTTTCAGGGTGCAAGCCATTCAAATGAATGGGGACGAGGACAATGTGGTGTAAGACCACAGGAGCGTGAGAACCGCTCCATGACTTTGTACGTAAATATACCTGTGTGTCACGTTCATAAGTACGTATGCGTGCAGGTACCTACCTGTGCATGTAGTGGGTTGGAAAGCCGGTAGTTATGGCAACAGAGAATGAGTGAGAGAGTGCCAGGCAGGAGCGCAGAAGTTCATCCTGAACAAATAAAGCTTGAATCCCTCGTTGACCTGGTTGAGAGAAAAAGGGAAGCAGACCTGGTACTGACGCCCAGAGGCTGCTGTGAGCCATCGACCCACGTTTAAGGTGTGAAACAGCTATACACCCTTGAACATTATCAGCTCGCGTCTCTGTTAGCGTTCACATTAGATTCAGATTAATTTATAATATAAAGACCGGTGTTTTGTTCTAAGTGTTCTCAAAGCAACCCTTCTGCTCATGAATTACATGACCCTACAAGCCAAGGCAACAGAGGCAAGTCCAGCAGCTCTATAGAGAGCCAGAGAGAGATCTATCATATATTATCTCTATATTATCTATTATATTATATCTATCATTGGCATTTGCCAGCTGCAGTATAAATATGAACGCATACTCCAAATGTAGTTATTCCAGCAATTAAATCAAAGCAAAATCTTTTCATTTTGGGTTCATAGTGCTGTAGTAAAACAGATTAATTCAACCGACATGTGACTTGCTAGTTACAGAGTGAAGACACCGAACTGGGTTGGCTTCCCGATGATGTCATGAACCCACCGATGTGTCTGGGACTTCCACGAGCAGTATTGGTTATTTCGGCCAGGAAATATCCAACATCCTATTTTATTTTGTGTTAGCATGCTAAGATGTGCTAAGATAACACTAAAGTACATGCTGATGGAAGCGGCATCAGTTTTTCAGTTATTTAGTCATAAACTAAAGTATTGGACAAATTCAAATTTGACCTGATGATGGCGCTAGCTGACATAAATATCTGTATATCTACAAAATGTCATGATACTCTATCCAATATGTGTCTGGACACCTATCATCTCTTAAACAGTGCCACTTTCTTGGCTAAAAATAAATTGTTAATTGCAGCCTATAATTTGCAGCTGAAATAAAATTCCACTCATGACGACCTCCAGCACTACTTCAAGTTTAATTTAAGAACCCAAATGACGTCACTGGTTGCGCGTGTTTACCTGGGTCCTCTCCAATGATCGTCTCCAGCTGTCGGATCTTTGCCACGGCCCTCTGAGATGCCAAGCTGTACAGCAAGGGATTGTGGGACACCAAAAAGCAAAGAGGAATCAGTTCAAGGTTGTGATCCGTGGAGGGCGAGCTTACGGGGCCCTCAGAGGGTGGAGGTGTGGGACGAGAAGGGGACGAGTCTTGGACGTCAGTCAGGAACATACAGCCTGGTGAGTGGCTGAATGCCAACGAAGGCTCTGTAGAGAGACACAAAAACAGTGCTTTGTTTCTTGTAAATACTACGAGGAGGTTATGAGTGAATGTAGCACTAGCCAATCATATTGCTCACTGCTGCTGATTATGGCTTCTATAGCAGTCACTCCACAGGCCCAGAACACTGGGACATCACCAGGCTGCAGCTGTACTTGCTCCCCATAGTTTGGTCTGGACAGGTCCTGTATGCCGAGGAGAGCTCCACACACAAGTAAAGCCAAGTCATGTGCTGTAAATGAAGGTTGTTAGTCTGTGTAAAGTGTGTGTAAAGTGTGTGTGTGTGTACCTGGGTCTCCTATGTGTACAGGAGCTCCATGTGCCAGCGGGTTGAGGTGAGTAACCTCCACTGCTGCATCCAGCATGCCAGCTGGAACAGGACGCATACTGACCACTAGAGGGCAGCGGAACACTGCTGCAGGAATACATGGAACTGCAGTCTTCTCACACACACACACACACACACACACACACACACACACACACACACACACACACACACACACACACACACACACACACACACACACACACACACCAAACAAAGATTGAACACTCACATCAATCAAATATTTACTAAATTTGAAGTTTACTGCCACGATGACTGCTTGTTTTCTAATATTATTTTCACAATCATTTCAAAACCACGCCAAATTCGGCCAACCCAACGCTATTTTTTCTAGCCAAGCTTAACCAAAAGTAGCCCAGCTATTTCAGTAACCCATAGCTGCAGTACATCCCAGAATGCACCCTGTCTGCTTGTCACAACAGGTCAATGATACAGAAGGTGTGACAATGAATGTGCAGCACATGCAGCTTTGTAGATATGTGTGCCATACCCTGTACATGCTGACGTTTGTGCCCTGCTCCACGTTCCGGACTGGGATTCCAGCTTTCTTCAGTAAGCCCTCAAAACCAAAACTGCAGCCCAGATAGAAGCAGACCATGTCGGACCACGGGCCGGGATGTGCAGCCTGCTGCTCCGAAGCATTCCTGGGAGCACAGTGAAAACAAAGAGGAGTGAGGCTGGTAGCATCACAGAGTCAAGGTGAGGGACGCTCTTTAATTCCTTTGGGAGTAACAATGGCAGGCTGTATATTATGAATCAGGAATGTCACTGAACAGAGAAAACATTATTTATGCTTGCAAATGATGCTGCTGTTTTTTTTAGACATACAAAATACATATTAAGCTTAACATCTTTAAATAAGTTACACCTTTTCATTAAAACATGATCGTCTATCTTCTATTTGAACCATATTCATTTATTTTCACATTTTGGCCTGCAGGCATGTCAACCAGTGCAGTTCTCTGTGTGTCATTTTTAAATACCTAGGCTGAGTGCTGTAACTCTGCAGACTTGAGATGGTTTTCACCAGGCAACCATCTTCATACACATAGTATTGAGAAATATCTGTCCTGAAGACGCAGAAAGACACAAACATGATATAATGGATAGTATTATGCCTGAACAAATTATAAATACATTTAGCCTCAACATAATTCATTACCAGACAGCAGTTAAAAGGGATTTTGAGATGGTGTGAGTCTTGTGGACAGTTCCTCACTGTGTGGCGTACTGCGGGTGTTCTACCTTATGTCAGCATCTCTCGCCAGAGGCGGACAGGAAGTCTCCCCTGATTGGCTGCGATAAAGGAGCGGCAAGGGGGCGGGGTTTCTGTGACAGAAGGCTTCAAAGTCATCGGCCAGATGATTGGGCAGGATGACGACATTGGCCTGCTGGTACCCTAACACAGAGTTTATGTACACAACACAACACAACACAACACAACACAACAGAAACCAATCAGACGACCAGATCGTCTCCAGCGCATTGCCCGCTTGACCAGGATTTCAAATCTACTTTGATGGATAAATAATATCAGAAACAAAAAGGAACCCAGATATATCTTAATGTTACTACAATAAAGTACCAACTCTAAGAGAGGGTAGATGTGTGGAATGCAGAAACAAGTATCGCTCCTGAGTCACAATTGCTTCATCCCTAAAAACAGGTTTGTTGTTGAGTGTAAATTAGAGACCGTTGGAGAATAGAGCTGTTAGTTTGTCAGGCTAACATGCAGCGACATGCAGAGCTGAGAACTTGTCAAAGCATCATTTATTCCTTCTATGATTTTAATAATTCCACTAATAACACCTCTTTTGAATGTCTTGATTTAACAGAAACGTCAAATATACCACTAATGGAATATCTTAATAAATATGAGGCAGGAAGTCAGACTTACTATATTATGCTGAGTGCAATCACATTCATACCATAGTCCCCTCTAATTGCTCAACCTATGGGTTAAGGTTATATCAGTTACCCACCAGTGCATGGCTCCAGTGTTACATGCAGCATCACAGAGGTGATCCACCGGTTCTTACCGTTGGCTAATCCAGTCGTGGCGCGTATTCTGGGGTCTTCCTGCCGGATCAACGACCTCAACTCAGCAGGACTCAGAGAATTTAAATGAAGTGACGGCTCCATTACGGAACAGGCGCTTTCGTTAGATACTCTGGTTACTTTCTCCTATTCCACGGACAAACTGGAGGAGAACTCGTCCACTCTGGCCCACTTCACTAGGGTTAATGTTCAGGTGGAGAATGTGTTCAATCATTAAACCGAATGGTTCAAGATGAAAGGGGGCAGCAATGGGGTCAAGAGAGAACCATTACCAGAGAGGCGTATGCCATCAGTTTGAAGAGAGACAGAAGAAAATGTATGGAAACAAAAGATTTACGTAGAGAGAATGCACTATGGGTTTGGTTTTTTTCGACTGTGAGAACATTTAACCTTCTATTTCCCATTCCTACTTTGAAGTTTCCCGATAGGAAACATTAAATAAAGTTGTTTCTTCTTACTATCCTGAGTCTCTAATGATGAACTGCATTTTTTCATTAATTCAACCGTCAAACCAATGATAAATTCACCCATTAACATCTTTTGTTTCAATTCACGTTATCAGGGGTTGGAGAACAAAAGGCTTTCTCTAAGCCTCTACTTGGTGGGCGCTCCTCCCAGGTCCTGGGTTAACAGGAAGTTCGTGCTCAAATCAAAGCAAGGGGAGTACATAAGAAAGCCGTAGGGCAAGGTTAAAGAGGGAACTGGTCAGGGATGCTTTACGAATACCCACAACAAGGCAGCGGTCATTTCATTGGCCAACATTACACCTGGCATTCACAAAAATAATCCATACGCAGAAGAGAAACCTGAGAGCAGACAGAAGCAGCCTGAGTGAGAAGAGAAGGGCTGAAGCTTCTGTGAAGCAACCTTATGTCTGCCAGCAGCCTTCCGTTGGAGCAGAAGCAGAGCAAATCCAAGCGCAAGCAGAGGTCATTGGAGTGTGAGGACAGGGGTTTGAGGGAAAGCATTACCGCCCCCAATTGAAAGAGACCATGCTCTTGAATAAAGATAGAACAAAAGCTCCATACAAGTCGCAGCTACTCACGATCAGACACCCCAGTGGGATAGACTCTGGATTACAGGAAAAAAAAAGGGTCCGAATTTATCGTTAGGCAAGCTAGGCAACGTGGACCCGGGACCCCCGTCTACAGTACGAGGACCCAAACAGCTACAGATGTGTTATGAGGTTGTAGACTAAAATCCTAAATCTTTCAAATGTAATATCTGTATTATTTCCCATTGCATGTGCATTCCTGCCCGCCTGTTACAGTGAGCCCTGTGCAGACAGAAAAATATTACATTAACTTTAAGCACGGTGGAACCAGTTTTGGTTCCAGACTTTTTTTTCCAGTTTGAGTCGTCGTAGGAACCCCAAATTAATTCCAATACTTGTGTTTATTGTATGTATTTGTTCAGCAAAGTCTTGGAAAAAAATGCATATCTGCAAAAAAAACAAAAAAAAGATTTCCCAAAAATGCCTCCTTGAGTGGTCACCGAGTTTTTCAAACTGTATTATGGTGCCCTAACATACTAATAAGACAGCTTTTTGGAAAGATTAGGACCTAAAGAATCGGAATCTGCAACAATCATAATGGAACACAGCATTTGGGTGTTCAAAGGAGTTTCAGTCAAAAAACTGTGTTGTTCGGTTCAAAAATGGAGTTTATGTAAATACTTCAACTTAACGGTTACTTGAATGATGTTTCACACCAGATGTATCTTCTCACAAGGGTTGCGGTGTTGTAGCAATTTAAATGAAGTTAAACAACGATGTGGTTCCGGAGATAATATGTTGTTGTTGTTTGTCTGATAATAGGCGCAGGGGGATTTTCGCACCCTGTTTTTAAAGGTAACCAACCTCTGTGAGGGAAACCTTTTGGTGCCAGACCTGTAAGAGGTCCCACTTTAATCTATGTTAATAATGTTACTATTCTAAGTCATTGTACCCAGAAATAACAAATGTGCATCTCAACTGTATTATTTCGTAAAATGTGTCAAGTGAAGGAAATAATCACAACTCTAACTGGAGAGTAACCAAAACAACTCCTTGCTGGCTTGAAGGCTTCAGACACATTCACATATCTCTCATGTGATTTAATCATAAAAAACGACTTTGAACCGTTAAGACATTCCAACACATAATTCAGGATTGGAGACACTTCATTGGTCCATTCTACCACACCTGGTCTGACCGCAGTGTAGCTGAAGCAGAGTGTAATGAATAGAAAAATATGGCTCTAGTTTCAGATTAAATCATGATATTGTCTTTGTGTGTTCTGCTTTATTAGTCTGCCTAGCTCCGTCTTGAGAGAAAGGATTTTACACTGATTAACAGATAACAGTTTTGCTGTTTTCGGTGATGTCTTTTAAAAAACAACTTAAGACTCACCAGTTTACGCTGGCGTTTGTTTTAAATACCTGATATGACCAGCTTTTTATTTATTTATTTTTCAGTATTTGTTTTATTGTTTTTTACTCCTCCATCTTTTAATGTGTTTTTTTACTGTTTTTTGTTTAAAAGCACTTTGTGTACAGCACGTTGTGACCTCTTTTGTCTGTGAAATGTGCTTTATAAATAAAATTATTATTATTATTATTATATCTTGACCTTGACCTTGGTGTAGTGACCAAAATTAATATTCTTTACCCTCCCCATCACTGCCTGACATTAATCCACATTTAATGTATTCAGGGTCATATTTCCTGACCACAAACTTTGAAACCTTTATTGGTGCAGGTGTGTCTCCCGCATCACTTTTTAGTTTAAAAAAACAATCTATTTTGTCTCAGAAGGAACTTCAGCTAAACAGTGAAAACACACTTTTCTCTCTCTGATGATGCGCTGTGATTAAGGCATTAATATAAATAATTCTCCCCGTTTTCTTTCTCATTTAGGTGGACCTTGGACATTTTTCTTAGACAATCGGGGAAGTTTACCAGAAGTTACAAAAGGTTGAAAGCCTTTCTACCTGAGGAGATGGCAGAGTTAGAGAAGCTCCCGAAATATCCCAGGGAGCGTCTGGCGGCTCGGACAGCAGCCAGCATGCTGAACCTAAACAGACACACATCATCACTTGTTTCACAAAATATGAAACTGTTATTTTTTCAGTTGGTGGGCGAATTTAGGATGTAAAAAAGTCTGATGAGGGAATCAGTGATTTCACCCATTTAGTGCAATTAGAACTTTTTGACTGATTTGATGTTATTTTCTACTGTAAAATAGCCCAATCAGTGTGTACCTTTTGCCAAAAAGGATATTTATGTACATGCTCATTTCAGTAGATATCTCTGCAACACAACACATAGACGTCTCTGACAACGCCAACATTGAGACCTCTTCACGCTCCCTTCATAACCTCAGTTCATTTGTGGAACGTTTTAAAACAATTTTTTTCTGGCCCCATCTAACACCTTTTAATGTTTCACAGCGAGACAAAGAAGACGCTGCTTTTGATTCGTTCATTCATTTATATTGTTGGTGTAGAATTAGTTTCTGTTGGTCAACTTGTTTCAGCACCGGTACTTTTATTTAGAAATGTAGGCTACACATCCTGTCAGCATGCAGTTTAGCTGGCAGACATTTGAATGGTTGTGTTACATGTTTCTTGTAATGCACTCATAATGAGAAGCAGATTGCCATCTGATTATTGAAAAGCAGCGGCCTGCGAGGCCCCCAAACACAGACCAGGTTTCTGTTCCTTCCTGGGCTGCAGCTGGTGTTCACTGAGCTCCAGGTATTCCCTCGTCACTGTGGCCCTCTGGGTAATGTGATGTCACCCTTCTGTGTTTACTCTCACCTGGTGGAGCTGGTTTCTGTTTGTTGTCCCCTGAAACACAGACCTGCACCAACTACACTCAGGAACCACGGTTTCATTTGATGCACATCGGGCCATTACAGAAGGGGAGGGAGAACTTAGTTATTGGTTTTGAAATGTTTTATTGCAATTCTTTATTTTCATTTACATTTTTTCTTCTTCTATTTTACAATAATGTCCTCTTAATTTTGTTTTGACATTTTATTCTACTTTCATTCAAAGATTATTCTTCATGTCCTATTTAAATTATTCCGTAATAAAAAACATGTTTTTCTTCTCCTTTAAACTATTCTCGTAGTATACGAGTATAAGTACCTTATATACTGTGTATAATGTGCTGCTTGGCTAGCTGTCATATTACACACATAGTACTGTCACAGTGAGCAGATGAAAGTGTTTTCAGGACAATAATTAACTGAGACATGTAAACATAGTTTCCTATAGGCCTTCAAAATACGAGGGCTTATTATTTGTACATCGTAGAGCTGCTCTGTAATGAAGTTGAGGTCAGACGGGAGTCTGTTTGGTTTTGTTTGCAACAATTCTACGCGCATGCGTCATATGCGCAGAAGTCTGGTCTGCGTCTGCAGTTGTAACTTAAAACTTCTTCTGAACTATTTTATTCGGTAGTTATTAATGTCGGTAAGCAGAAATAATGACATGTCACGTGTGTATTAATGTATTCATTTGGGGAGTAACCCCGAGCTCGCCATCGGCTCTTACCGTTATTCTCGTACCTTTCAGGGGTTAGCAGTCCGAGGAGCGACGACAGGCACCTGATGGGTGACGGTCCATGTAGCTGATCGCAACCCGACGTTAGAAGACCACAGCGCCGCCGCAGCGCCGCCACAGCGCCGCCGCAGCGCCCCCTAGCGTGTCGGAGTACCGACCCGTATCCTATCTCCTCATCCTATCTGCATTGTAGATACCAACCCTCTATAGTCAGCTATGGCATTTCTGTCAGTCTCCAAGGAGACTTTACACTTTTTAATACAACCTGAAATCATCAGTGAAATGATTTTGGATCTTGTTTAACTTCCAAAAATCGACTTATAATATGAGCTTTCTCGTGTTTTTTTTACCAGGCTGAAATTCATGATCAAATATGCCTGTCGATTGTTTTCCTTGCTTAAACAGTAGGTGATCTCAAGGGTCTGTTAAGAAAACTTAAAAGAGCTCTGAATGTAATTGTAACTGTGGACTGTGAAGGGTAGGCAGCGTTGTGTGTGAGTTTTTGATCAATGTTACAATCAAGAAAGAATACCTCAAGGAGCTTTGCTTGGCTTCCTGGAGAAAAACTGCCAAACAGCTACATTGATTGAATTAAAATATCAGGTTGGGAGATCGGCAATGCTCCCCTCCCCACCTGGTTTCCTGCAGCACTGAGCACTGTGTGGGTCTCTGGGGAAAGATTAGCTGCACGATGGTGAGATTTCCACCTGATCAGAAGTCGGTTCAGTTTGTACCCAATGAAGAGCAGCGTAGCCGCCTCTCTAAACGTTGTCTCATCCAGAGAGTCCCAGTCTCAGACTGACAGGGACACCACCATACGAGCAGAGCAGCAACAGCACATTATTGGGCTGTTTTATTTTTTCTTGAATTATTATATTGTCATCAAGTGCAATTTTCCCCCAACAAATATTGTCTCCATTCTCTGCTTTTCAGAGGACAGATACAGATATGACAGTTTTAATGTATGGTGATTCAAATCCAGAGATTACAATTAATTATACATTTATTTATACACATTTGAGGTTACTCCCCCCTCCCCCCCCAATAGTTGAAATTAAACCTTATCCTTTGTTCATAGCTGTTCTTTTAAATACATACATCTTAATACATACATTAAATAAAAACAGGCGCTGCAGGCACATTTTTGACAAGTCAAAGGTCACTTCTTTATTCGTGTTGGTTGAACAGACATCACCAGTATACATGATCATCTTATGTATTCATCTGTCCAATCGGGAACAGGGAGAATAAAAAACAAAGCTAACATAAAGAGTTATCAAATATATAAACTGTACGGTTTCATTCAGAGACAGACATCTGTGTTCTCTTCACACACCGAACAGACTGAAGGCTTCCTGTTTGTCGTCATGACGACTTTAAATCCAATCATCCGTGGACCACCGAGACCTCCTGCGGTGATTAGGTCGAGTGAACCGCTGCGATCCCTTCAAATGGAAACTGCTAAAAAAAGAACCTCAGAGGGAATGTGTCTGTCTATCGTTTACCTCTCATTCATTATCATCGGCCGACATAATCCAACAGCAGGTCAGGTCTGTGCATGGACTAAACGAGCAGGCCAGGGCCGCCACTCAAACACCGGCTTAGCGGATCCTCGGGCACAGAACCAGAATAATAGGGCCGCCCACTCATATTGTATGCAGGGACATCTTCAGTTCTCTTCCTTCTACTGGTCCTTGATGCTGAGCACCGGGTCCACCAGTCTGTTATGAACATGCATTAACCCTGCAATGGAAAACAAGAAGGATAATAAAAACATGGCGGATATACACAAACAGGAAATTACTGGAATTACTAATATTGTTTGTATTACAGCGTGGTGCAGGAATGAGTCGCCATGTTTGCGACCCACAGAAAGCTTCTCTACTAAATAGTGAGACGAACTCTTTTCTACAGACTCTTACACTCTGCATAGAAGTATACAGGTGGCGCTGGCGCTGGTACCTTTGAAGTATTTGACCGTTTTGACTCGTAGCTCAAGGGTGGCGTCCTCATTGCAGACAAAGATGGTGCGCGGGTGCTGCTGGAATGCCGATACGGTCCACATGTGGTTCACTCCCTCCTCTATGGCCTTATACAGGGCAAAGGCTTTGTGTGCTCCTGTGATCAGAATCATGACCTGAGCACAGAACATGGATCCAGGAAAGAAGGAACATTAGGAGTTAGGCAGTATATCTTCTTCAAATATATGACCTTATTTAGAGTGTGTACAAATAGTGAACAGATGGTACAGAATATCTTAACGTGGTTACATAAGATTATGTAACTGCAGGATAATGCAGGGTTCATACAGATTCTGACCAATGGATTTCAATGACTGTTCCATGACTTTAAACTAAATTTCCATGACCAAACATTTAGTGAAACTTTGGTGTAAACATGAAAAACTGAGTAAATGTAGTATTTAAACTAACAATGAGAATACAAAGCATACAGTAAACCTTAAATGACACAAATGAATGAGACAAATGATTAAAAGAATAAACATTTATATAGATGCCTGTATGTATGCCTGCTTATATTTTGAGCGTCTTTCTTTTAAAAGCATATTAATTATTTCAAACTCAGCGTAAATGAACGTCATGAACACATAAATATAACACATTTCCATGACTTTTACAAAACTTTTTGGGATTTTATTTTTTTCAAGGACTTTTCCAGGCCTGGAAATAACCATTTAAAAAGTCCATGACTTTTCCAGGTTTTCCATGAATGTATGAACCCTGACAATGGAGGGATAAAAGAACGGCCTTTTAATCTGACCTCCTTGGCATTCATGACAGTTCCGACGCCCACAGTCAGCGCCATGTTGGGAACCTTGGAGAGGTCGTTGCCGAAGAAACGAGCGTTGGCCACGATGGTATCCTTCGCCAGGGTTTTCACTCGGGTCCTGGAAA
Source organism: Taurulus bubalis (assembly GCF_910589615.1). Lineage (NCBI taxonomy): Eukaryota > Metazoa > Chordata > Actinopteri > Perciformes > Cottidae > Taurulus > Taurulus bubalis. The sequence goes on along the minus strand of NC_136589.1, from coordinate 45,881,795 downwards.
CAAGGCTGGAACCGGGCTCATTGAACGCTATGTGACCATCAGGGCCGATCCCTACAGAGACACACACGAGAAGGAACGAAGGCGGAGCTAAAGAGAAGCTTTACGAAATTAGGGGTGGGAACCACAAGACGCCCCACGGTACGATGGCGTCACGATACGATCTTATTGCGTGGATACACATTTTGCGATATGTTGGGTTTTACAATCTATTGAGATTCATCACCTTTTTTCAGCTACACATTCTGTCATTTTACTTGGTTCATCTCACTTCTTTCTCATGTCAGCACAATGGGTCGGTCAGTCTAGCAGACGGACTGACCGACCCTCCACCGTTGGTATGCGCAACTTCCTGTCAATCCTGCTGACTTTACCCATGACCGTGCCAGAAAAGAACTCATTGCCATCTAAGTGCACTGAAAAAGCAATTGTTACCAAAAGCTTTCATTCATTTTTATTTGCAAAATGAATACTGTAGTTCATTTAACAAAAACACTGATACTTGGCGGCCATATCTCTTTTTTTTAAATTAATGTTCCCTATGGCATCTCCAACTAAGGAGATACGACAGACATATCAACATGTAAAAAACAAACATGTGTCTGACCTCCTACGAACAGCTCGATTCCGCCCGCCTCGGTGATCTTCTGCTCGTAGGCCTGACACTCTGCCTCCAGGTCTTCTGCGTTCCCATCCAGGATGTGAGCGTTGGCCGGATCAATGTCGATGTGCTTGAAGAAGTTGTTCCACATGTAGGAGTGATAGCTCTCGGGATGAGCGCGAGGTAGACCTGGGGGACAAGCGGGTCAACTTTTACATTTAATTTTTCTACCAAAGCGATGCAAGTCTACGAATGTAGCCCTCAGAGGAAGACGGCAGATCTTAACCCCCTTTGGGGTCACGAGGGCGAGGAAGGTACACAAATAAGGCTCAAAATAAAACACTGCATGAACCATTGTGATGTTCAGCTATGATGCATCAACTCCCTTTATCCAAGACAATGTCCTCCTATGGGAGATAAGAAAGTGGCTGTGTTTGCTTTTGTCAAATTTCAGCAGTAGTGAAAGGATGTGAGATGATAACCTGCCTCAACTTTAAAGCCAGATCTCTCTCCAGTAGCATCTCCTTAAATAACCCTAAAATACAATCATGCTTAATTTTGTCCCCCCTCGATAGCCACAGATATAGTTTATTTTATTATTATTTTTGACAGAGCATTTGATCGGTTTCAAGATGTAATGTTTTTTTTTTTTGGAAGTAATACAAAAAAAAGTGAAGAAGACTACCTACCCGACCTTTAATTAGTCAGCCTTGAACTCACCTACATATTCATCCATGTTGAAGGTCTTCACGTGTTTGAATGAGATATCTCCACTTCGGTGGTATTCTATTAACTTCTGGTAGCAGCCGTAGGGGGTGCTCCCTGAAAGCAACGAGACACGTTCACGTTGACGAAGACTTACAGAAAATAGTCAGGGTTCATACTAGGACTGCAACTAACGATTATTTTAAGATTAATCGGTTGATTATTTTTTCGATTAATCGGATAAAAAAATGTTTTTATCAAAAAACCGTTCATTTCCAACCCTTTATTCAAAAACAGAAGTGACAGTGCAAAACATCTTCAGAAAGTGCACAAACAGGTTGCTCCTTGAACATCCCTGAGCTGATAATTAAAACAACAAAATGGACTAACACTAAAAACATACACACCTATGCTTTACATCCGCCAAATGTGAGCCCTTTTTACTGTAATTGATCCCTCCAGAGGCTGCATTTACATACCCTGCTTTATCAATATGTATGAAATACTGGGACAGAGGGAAGCTGTACTGCTCCATATAGAGCGTCCTCTTCCTTAAACTCTTTCATTCTGGGTCTCTTATGACCACGACGTCACGTTGTTGGCTAAGCCCAACGACGTGATTTGCTTCATTCTACTTTGAGTAAAAAAAAAAAAAAAACCTGCAGCCAGATCCTCCGGTGTGCCGGTTTAACGTTAACGAGTGACAGCGTGAACTGAACCAGACCGGGGGTGACGGCATGTTTCATCACGTTACGTTTTTTTACAAGCAAGACTGAACTGTAACGGAACATAACGTAACTTTAACGACAATACACAACCAAACACGTTAGCTAACGCGATAGCAAGCTGACTAGCTTCCATTAAAAACAAGTTTGAGGAACATGAAGACGCTGATTGGCCAAGACTCGACTTGTCAAAGATCTTCTATTTTTGAGAAGATCACAACCTCAGCTTTTCTCGCGTCTCACTCCGATCTCAGAAACGCTGGCCGGCCAGTTGCTCTGCTCCGCTCTATTTTTTCTTCTCCGCGACTTATTGCCCGGCGTAATAATCGCGCGACACAACGAATCGATAATGAAGTTCGTTGCCAACACTTTTGATAATCGATTTTTATCGATTCGTTGTTGGAGCCCTAGTTCACACACATTCTGACCAATGGATTTCCATAACTTTTCCATGTCTTTAAACCACATATCCATGACCAAACATTTTGTGAAATCTCGGTGTAAACATGAAAAAGTGAGAAAATGTAGTATCTAAACTAACAATGAGAATACAAAGCATACAGTAAACCTTAAATGACACAAATGAATGAGACAATAGTTTGATTAAAAGAATAAACATTTATATACATGCCTGTATGTATGCCTGCTTATATTTTGAGCGTCTTTCTTTTAAAGCATATTCATTATTTCAAACTCAGCATAAATAAACGACATGAACACATGAATATAACACATTTACATGACTTTTCAAAAACTTTTGAGATTTTATTTTTTCAAGAGCTTTTCCAGTCCTGGAAATAACCATTTTAAAATTCCATGACTTTTCCAAGTTTTCCATGACCGTAAGAACCCTGATAGTCCGCACACACACGACAGAGGTCACTCACCCGTTGGCAAGCCCAGAGTGAAGTATCTCTCCGCGGAGGGCTTGAACTGGAGGATGCGGTTGCGAATGTATTTCGCTGCCCACTCACTGGCCAGGTCATAGTCGTCCAGAATGACCAGCCTCATCGTGCTGGCTCACCGTCACTGCACGTGAAGAAAGCGATTTTTTTAAATTAACAAATGCGACGAGGCCACGGCTTTCATCTTCAAGGGAGACAAAGCAGCAGCATGAGAAATACCACGCCAAAGTCCATGCAAAGAAATGGACAATTTAATGTGCCCTATGCTAACGCTAGCTGGTTATCAGAGTTGTTGCAGCACAATGCGTCACTTATCTAAAATACCGCTTTAAATAGATGTTAATTGTGCTATCTACAATTATCTAACCCGCTAACACTCCGGTGAATTGACCGGTTTCTGCACTTAAGGCAGTTGTTATTATAGCAAGCAAGCGACGTGAACAGGAGCGCAGGTTAATGTCGCTCAGATAATCTGCAACTACTAACTAGGTTAACTAGTCGGTTAGTTGTGAGCGTTGACCACACGGTTAATTGGTTGTGCGTTTTTACCTGCTTCACAAAATACGCTGTTTGTCAGACGAGAAGTCAGGTTTCTCACGAAGTCTGTTTTGTCACGTGACGCACTTCTGGGCAAGTGATCTCGCCGGTGAAGGTATGGAAGCCCGTGTGGGACAAACATAATAGAATGCTGATTTCATTTTCTCCCCTCCATTCTGTACTCAACATGTTTGAATGAATCTTGCTGACTTGAATCTTAAACCGACTTTATTCATACAGCACTTTCCCCTATATAAAAAGTGTGTAATTGTATCTTCTAATGCTAGTAATGTTCTAATTTTGCAGAAAATTAATCACTTTTATCCAGAGGGATACAGATAGTAAGTAGTGTAGGGTTTATTAGTTTGTTTGTTTTATTCGTAAAAATTGTGCAATTGGCACCTACAATTGTTAAGGCAGGTACAGGACCAGCATGCACCTGGGAGTTTTTTTTTTTTACCAGATCAAGAGACTCAGCAGGAGTGAATATATATATATATATATATATATATATATATATATATATATATATATATATATATATATGTTCTTTTGTTTGGTTCCTTGCAGTGGACAAAGAAAGCCAAGCAGCACACAGACAACATTTGGACAATGGACTTCTCTTGCTTGTGGTGCATCAGTGGAAAAATAGACACAAAGAGCAGTTCTTAGTCAATCGAATAAATTATATAACTCACAAATAAAAGACATCACATAGATGCAATAGTCAAAAAGTGTTACACTCTTCACCGCACATTTCTGAAAGTTTTACTTGCTAGTTAAACTTGTAAAAAGTCATTTTAAATATGTGGTACTGCATTAAATTTAGAGAACATCCAGTAATGTTATATGTAACACTGTGAAAGAGGCTTTACTGCATAACAACTATTTTCCCTTTAATTTAATTTTGCTGTGGATTTTAAATGCGTTTCTCTTTACGTTGTGTCATAACTACTTTTATTTGAAGAAAGATCTTCTTTCACCACTGCTGATGAGTGGCCTCATGTTATCCAGAGGGTGAGGTTAACCTGCAGAATTATCAGCAAATTGTGGCCCAATATTCTCCCTTTTTATGAGCATCATTTGTTTTAAGATCTCCTGACAACCAACTTGTGTCTGAAACCTATTGAAATCTGTAATGTTCTAAATAAAAATCGTATCCAAAGATCATACACACGTTGAATATACACATCAAGCAACATAGTTGTGTTTAAAATTTAATATTGTAACATTGTTTAAGAGGAAAGATCCGCATCACACTTTTCAATGTAGTCAGAATTGGGAAACAGCTGGTTTCTGTATGGGATGTGGAGCAGAGCTGTCGGAGGTAGAAGAGTGAATGTAAAACGTGTTCCATATTCTTCTCTGCAGCAGAACAAGATGATGGTCCCAGGTTGTCATTGGAGATGGTTGACTTGGAGGCAGTTAGACTGATACAATGTCTCTTTTACTCTTTGTTCTTGTAGTCCTCCAAGTGGGCCAGGATCCATCCAGATGGTCCCAGAATGGCCAGGGAGAATAAGCTCAATCCAATGATAGTTTCCTTGACAACAGACAGAGAGGATTCAGTCAGCTGACAGCCAATCAGCATATCCACTGCTACATAACAAAAGAGCCATTAATAACACCTGGTTTACCTGCTGACACAATTTGAAATCAATCGTCATATTAGGAATTTCTGGGAGCAACGTTCTACATTTTCCTCACGCAGGGCAGCCCACCAGAAAAAAAGTTTTGTCTTATAGCAGAGGAGTTATGTGTGTGCATCTGTACCTAAAGCATACACGTGTTATTGGATATGTAGCTTTCCAGCAAAGAGTGGAAACAGAGGATTTTACCTACTAGTGAGCCTTTTCTAAACCGAGAAAAATAAAGTCGCTGAGCCGTTATCGACACGAGACAAAGACAGACTGGACGGCCAGTATTTACAGTCGGCCTATATCACTGGATAATAATTATTGATTATTAGAACGTGTCACTTTAATATTGCAGCTGGTGATGGTAGAGCTAATTGTAACCACTTTATTACACTTAATAATACATCAGTCCATTAGTTGATATATATTTTGTATTTACAATATGCAAAGTGGCCCAACTAGTAACTAATATTGTGAAATTATATATAATATTTTCCTGAGATGTATTGGGCTACAGCTAAAACGTAAACACTGCAGTAAAATAGGCTACAAGTACCTCAAAAATTGGACTTAAGTACAGTGCTTGAGTAAATGTACTTAGTTACATTCCACCACTGTTAAAAAAAAAATCTCCCAAAACCCTGAAGGAAGCACTGGCTTACTATTATCTTTATTATATAACAACCGAGCTCCACACTGAACCGACATGCTACTGTTAACAGACTCCGGTGGTAAACATCCACACCTCGCAGAGACCACATCCATATCCACGTCTCTCCGGGTAAACCCTTATTATATACTTATATTATATAACCTAAACATGCTGGTCTCCTTCGCTCTCTGCTTGATGCTGCCGCCCTGCTCTCCTCTCCACCAGCACACAGGGCGGACAATACACTACTTTACCGGACATGCAGCCATTTAAACTCAGTGATTTGGTCATTAGATACGTTGTCGTTCATAAGGAAATAGATACGTGAACCGAACACAGCTGGCTTAACAGATACACAGGTTGACCTCGCCGGCCAAGGACAGCTAACGCTAAGCTAACGGCTGCTCGCTAGCAAAGCCGTTAGCGCGAGCCCAAAGCGCTCCAACGGACTTACAACGGTGCCGATCTTTTCCTTGGCAGGGGCGGCGTGGAGGTTAGCCCGCGGAGTGGCGGTGTGTCCCCGCAGGACGGGAGCAGCGCGCCGAGCGACGGTCCTTAGGAGCCCCGACATGTTGATCTGCTAGGCTGGAGTGATGTCTTCTCGAAATGAAGAAGCGACGATGATGTCAGGAGGAAGTGTATCAATACAGAGGTCGTTGCTCTTCTTCTCCTCACAGGCGATTACTAGTGAGTCGTAGAGCGCCACCTGCTGTCCTGGATGTGGATGTACATGGAGCTGTGACTGGTCCCTCTTCGCTGGTGGAAAGTAGATTTACTCAATAATGCCGTGTTCACACCAAAACAGTTGCGAATTTTCACAACGCCACTTCGCCTATATCGCGCCGCAGGTGAAAAATTCGCTCTATGTGGTTAATCCGTTTTTTCGCAACCATAGCAACCATCGCGGGGGAAAGGGGGCGGGGCTTATCTCTGTGTCTTGAAAGCATTTACTATTTCCGCCATTCAGCATTGAAATAACCTCTAGTTCAGCTTTATACTTGTTGAGGAAGTCCCACACACGTCGGGACATCAACCGCCCCCGTGTCTGGGTTCATAATAGTATCCGTAGTCACACACAGCTCCGACTCTTCCAGGACGAGTGTCTGAATAATGAAGCCGCTTCCAGCGCTCCTTCAGCGGGCCAGCAGTGTCATTCAGTAACGGCGGTGATGCCGGGCGGAGCTTCTCAAAGCTGATTGGCTTTCGCAACTCCGCGTCATGCGAATTATTCGCTGGAGTTGAAATATTTGAACGCCAGCGAAAAAGCGGCGTTGCGACGCCGTTTCGCTTCTATCGCGACGCCCGGCGAAAAATTTGCTTTTTCGCAACCTAACGCGGCTGTGCATTGACTTAACATGTAATCTGGACGCGCGAATATTTCGCAACTGTTTTGGTGTGAACACGGCATAACTGATCTTCTTCGTCTTCTTCTTCTTCTTCTTCTTCGTCTTCGTCTTCTTCTTCGTCTTCTTCTATAAATTTGACTGGCGGATCGCAACCAATTTGCCTAGGTGCGTACCGCCACCTACTGTACCGGAGTGTGCAGATTCAGGAACTGATCTTATTTAAAATGTGTATATATATATATATATATATATATATATATATATATATATATATATATATATATATATATATATATATATATATATATATATATATATATTATTAATAATAACATATCCTCCTGGGAACTGAGGATAAATAGTGTATTCCAAATTCATATTTTGTGTGACCTACCTATTTAGAGTTAAAAAAAAAACATCTTACAATTTAAACTTTTTGAAAAGTTTTTTAATTTTTAATTTTACAGCATGTCCACTGACAGGGCAATTTTCGTTTGAAAAGACAGCCAAATATAGAGGATACAAAACTAACAAATTATGGCTATAGAGTGATATTAAACCAATAATACATTCAACTTGATCGTAAAAGAAAATAATTCTTCATCTTTTAATGAATGCTGCTAAATATTCAAATACTTTGTTGTCAATGTACTTGAAAAAGTACTGAATTGGACTCCAGTCTGCACGGGTTGTAGAGTCATCTTCTGATATACATATCATGGTTATTATATGTATTATTCTGATATATAATATATTTTTCTCTGCTAATGTGTCAGACAGATCTCCTCCTACAGGTATCATTCACTGAGATAGATGTTGAGGAAAAGCTTGTGTTTAACTATTGACTAAGAAAACTAGTCATTTTGTATGTGTGACAAATAATGCCTGATTTGCGCTTGTTGCATCTGCGGGGGTCGTAAGTGTCCACATGGCCAAATAGACTTCACACCATCAGAAGCTCCCCTTCACGGGGGTCCGGTACAGTGGGTTTTCACCTGTCTGTCTCCTTGTCACAATTCCTTGTCAGCTCATGTCCTAGTACGGTACAGGAGCTGTAAAAATTTACTACTGTGGGTGTTAGCGCTCTCTAAAACTAGATTTCGACAAGTGAGGGGCTCAGGATTAGGTAAAAATGCTGAGTCACCTTAAGGCTCTTTCCATCACAGATTGTATTCATTATTAAAAGTGATTGCCACACAGTGACCCTGGGCCTTTGGGGTCCCTCTTTGCCAGTTGGTAATCCAGCCTTGGTTGTATCTACAGTGTGGGTGACTGTGGCTCAGTGGTTAGCATGCCCGTCCATGTGTCGATGTGTCCTTGAGCAAGACACTTAACCCTGGATTGCTCCCTGTCGCTGTGTCTACGGTGTATAGTGCAATAATGTAAGTCACTTTGGATAAAAGCGTCACCAGTCTTCAGTCCGAGGCTCAGGCATTAACTCAACTGCAGTTTTGTAATGTCAAAGCATATTGGCCAGAGCCAAGCAACTCCACGTGAGTGTTAATCCTCTCTTGGTCAGCCCTGTAGCCTCCTGCTAACTGGGCACAGGGGACCAGTGGTATGTAGTAATCCCCCTCACCCCCACCACCACTCACTCCACAACAATACCCAACAGATTTTAGTTTGATGAAGCCTTTTGCAATACCGACTCTCTACATCTCTTCTCTCTTTTCTATTTATTTATCACCTCTCCGTGTAATTTACCCTCCGAGACTGTTAGCGGGAAGACCGTTTACTTCAGTTAAGGGCCACTTTTGTTTTTGTCTTTTTTTTACCACCTCAGAAAATGGGGATTGACTCTGGATTCAATGTTTCAGATGATGTTGCACTTTACGGGGGGAAAAGTGCCTTTACCCAACTGGAGCACAACATAGTGGCTGGATATCTTATCACTGCAGGTACCAAATATTAGGCCTCCAATGGCAGCAGAAATAGATGATGAATTATGTGAATGCTGTGAATTCTCTGACTGATGTGCTTCTGTAGAAACCTTGTACAGTCTCTCTGGAGTCAATGGCAGTTCAGGAGCCTGCATTCAGTCATTGTTCAAACATACTTTTAACACATCTCACAGTTACCAGTCAAACCATCAATAGTAAGCGGGGAAGAAATGGGATTTTGGCTGTGTAACAAATTCATATATCATAAGGAATGACATGAGGGGTAAAGAAAACATGACTGTTTCGATGCCATTGATGGTGAAAGTAAACTAGTCCATTGTTACCCTTTGAAAAAGTGTTCTGATAGCATTATGTATCTGATGCAGGTCTTGGCACTGTATTCCAAGACTGAACTCCTACTTTTTATTTCTCTGATGGTAACTTCATTAAGACCTTCATTTTTAAGATTCTCCCCATCATGTATTGATCGAGGTGTTTTGCTATGTGAACACATCTTTCTTTTTTGCCTTGCTTCCATCAGAGCAGTTTTTTTGTTTACATTCCCCAAAATAATCATATTCACAGAGTTACCAGGAAAACATGTTGGCATTTTATGTTTCTGCAAATATGTTGAATGTCGACATTTTTTGCACATGGTCAGAGGACAATAAGCGTTGAGCAGATCAAGTGAAGTAGTATATAAAGCGACCGTTATTGAAATTTGCGGGCTGGGAAAGTTACGTGGTGTAATAACAAGTAAAACAAGCGAGAAAGTCCACTAAGGGTGCATAACAAACACAGCACTTTCACGGAGGAGAAGCCTGTTTGTGTCCTGTGTGAAACCAAAAGTAATGTTTATGCTTCTTGAGTAATATCGTTAGGCTTGTTATGTAACGTATGAAAGTGTTCCGTATGAAAGTGTGCTAAGGGCGGTTGTTATTTATTTACATTGTTATGTTATTTGAACACAAATCACAATCTTCTTCACCTCAACCGAGTAGTTTCATGGCTTAAACAATCCCCAATGATTTAGCAACGTTAACCATGTGCCATTGTTTCTGCGACTGTGATACAAGGCTAATATGTAACTTATATGAAGCGTATTTTTTATTCAGAAACGTATACATTTAACATAATTTGCAAAGAAGTACAATGCCAGCATTTGTTCTGGTCACTGGGTTGACTTGTCATAGATGAAAAGGACAGGTGGAATTAGTGACACTAATGATAGCTCTGTGCCAGAAATCGTGACAATGTAATGCAGCCGGTGGGTGCCATATGTGGTCAACTAGCAGCAGATCATCCAATCATCATGACGAATGTTAACCATAACGAATAACCATAACAACAGAAAATTGATTGATTATTGAGTTATTGACTTGACTTGAATACAGTCTAGGAACCATCAGAGGAAAATGTAGCTTAAAATACAGTTTTCTTTCCCCATCAGTTAAAGGGACTTCATAAGATTAGAGGTGTTGCCAGTTTGACTTCAACTTTGTTGTTGTTTCTCTTCACAGGTGTCATCAGTTTATTCAGCAACATTGTTGTGCTGATCATGTTTATGAAGTTTAAGGAGCTGCGCACTGCCACCAACTTTATTATAATCAATCTGGCTTTTACTGACATTGGAGTAGCTGGTATCGGCTATCCCATGTCAGCTGCCTCAGACATCCACGGCAGCTGGAAATTTGGATACGCTGGTTGTCAGGTGGGTGGAATGTGCCTTCACATGTACATGTTACTGATAGAACAACATACTGTATGTCTACAATGACAAGTCATGTCAATGGCATAACATGTAATGTTGAGATTACTGGAGGTGAATGTTCTGTCTTCAAGGACCCATCCTCTATCTACACTGAATAAGGCCCGGAGGTAATGCAGACTGGTTTACTGTGTAAACAGGTTATATACCTGTGAATATTCTCATGTGAACTGCTTCACAGCAGAAAACATTAGCATCAAGCTGTATTTCATTTGAATAAAAAGACTCCTTATTCGTTTGTTCCATTTCAAGATATGTTTGTGGTTTAACAATATATTTTCACAGTACAAGCAGTTCACGTTATAACAACAAATGATCGCATCAAGATAAATAGCTAATTGATAAAACAAGAACAGTTTCTTATTATAACGTAATATTTTGTATCATCAGTTTGTATCATCATAATTACGTGAAAATATCTTATTAAAACATGAAAATATCTTGACGTAGCATGAAAAACATCTTGTTATAACGATAAACGTTTCAGGTTATGAAGAGATAATTATCTGTTTTTCTATTCCTGGTGTTTTCACCAATCATGTCGTCATGCTTTCTACATCCTGAGCTTTTGCTTCTGAGTTTACCATAATAATCCACTTGTGAGGCTGAGGCACGTTCACATCAGCTGCTGCACTGGACACAGCCACGTGTTGGGATTCTTTTGGCAGATTATGTTTCCCCTCAGCCTTTGTTATTGCGCAGCTATTATTGAGCTGTATGATGTTAGTCGACAATGAGAAGCAGAGCAGAGAAGCCCAGAGTGTTTGAGCTGGCCGGGGGGATTCCTATACAGTACCTGCTGTGTACCTTTGACTTCTTTGTCAAAAATGCTCATATCTATTAAGTCAGTCAATACTCTGCCCTTCAGTGGGTCAGATAGTACTAAAACACAAAGGATGATACAAAAATGGAATTCATTCACTGAAAAACAGGTATGAATAAAATGACTGCTAAATATAGACATACAGAAAACCAGTGGTTGTTGGATGTGTTCATCAATCTTCCAGGCAGCCATTGTTGTAGTTTATTTAGTGCGCTGTAAAATCAAAATGACGAAGAAACCTGAGACTCGTTCGAGTTATCCATCACAGTGAACACATGATTCTGAATTCCCTGTTTCCAAAGTTATGTATCAATATGTATACTTTGTATATCATTGTGTGTTGCTGGGCAAACCTTCCAAACACTTCTATTTTGGAATTCTATGCAACAATACTGTAATTTTGTCAAAAAACAGTATGTAATATGTAACGTTGATGGATTCTAATCAGTAAGTTTGGAATGAGTTTTGATTCTCTTCAAGAGCTGACAAATAAAATGATTGGCAAATAACTGATTAATAGTCTTCTTTGTCATAAATTATCCAAAAATGTATATACATGTGTATAAATGTATACACATTAAGGCCTATTATAACTACAGCAACAGGGCCATTATCATTAACTAGCCACTATTTGTAATCGCTGTGTTTTTGCCACCAGATCTATGCAGCGCTCAACATCTTCTTCGGCATGGCCAGCATCGGCCTGCTGACGGTGGTGGCCATCGACCGGTACCTCACTATCTGCAGACCAGACATCGGTATCTGTTTTTATATTTCTTTTCGCTTGGTGTTCCTAATAAACTGGCAACTCATCAAGTTATTCCTGATCCTCAGGGTTATTGGTGACCCCTGACCTTTCTTCTAGAGCCACCACCCAGACAAAAAAGATCTCACTTGTACATATCAAAAGCAATTGTATCTCCACATGGACTTTCCTGACCTTCATTGTGAATGGAGATGTCATTTGTCTCTCCAGGGCAGAAAATGACGATGCAATCCTACAACCTTCTCATCCTGGCAGCATGGCTGAATGCTGTGTTCTGGTCCTCCATGCCCGTGGTGGGCTGGGCTGGCTACGCCCCCGACCCCACCGGAGCTACATGCACCATCAACTGGAGACAGAATGACGCGTGAGTCCTCAGCAGATAACTATGTGCATATGTTTTAAAACTACTGAGGAAATAGCTCACTAATAATGGCAATTAAATACCACTGCCACTACTAATTCTGCTGTGATGATATTGAGTTGTCACAGCTGGTGTGTCTCAACTTATTTATCCATAAAAACAGTGCGTCCAATTCAACCAACACTGATTACCAGAACCCAGAAAATAAACACCCACCGACTAAAACCCTATAAAAAAACTATATTCCATAATAAATCTGTGAAGAAGATCCATGCTAACAGCAATACAAAAGTACACTGATGCCTCACTTCCACGGCATGGCATATGCCTCTGCTCAACTCCACTCACCTTTGGTCCCAGGTATTGTCTCTATTTGGTTTTGCTCTACAGATGATACCTCAATGTGGGCGGGGTTTCCCCTGATTGCCGTAGTAGAAGCCCCTGCAGAAAAACTGCGATGATATAATTTTCAACGTGACACTTGCTGGATCATTGAGTGCTCCACTAGCGCCTACATTTACTACAGGACATCAGGTTACGCTGAAATGTGAAGAATGTCTTAGCTTAAGCCCTTCATCAGTTCATCTGATCACCAGGGGCCTTCTGTCACAGAGCTACACCTGAGCTCAAGGAAACAACAGTTTCAGCTGAACTTAATATGAGCATATACGTTTTACACCAATTTATGTTTCACAAGCATTGAACAAATATTAATGCAGTGTACAATGAGATATTCCAGTACTTCTGGATAGTACTGGAACAAAATACACTGGCCATGCATACATTTTAAATGGGTTGGCTCCAGTGATTGAAGCCAGAGGAGAAGGTATTACAGCAGCAGATTATTGGTGGAAAGTGGATTTACTCAAGAACTGATCTTATTTCAAATGTGTGTATATATATATATATATATATATATATATATATATATAACTTTCCCTCCACAGCTCCTTCATCTCTTACACTATGGCTGTGATTGCTGTGAACTTTGTGCTGCCTCTGTCCGCCATGTTTTACTGCTACTACAACGTGTCGGCCACTGTGAAGCGATACAAAGCCAATAACTGCCTGGACAGCATCAACATCGACTGGTCAGATCAGATGGACGTCACCAAGGTGAATACTGAACCCCACTGAGCCATCAAGCTCACCCTTCTTTCTCCTACTTGGCCGAGTTAGTGTTCCACTTATGATGGCACGCAGCTTTGGCGTAGACCATCATTCTAGTGGTTAAAAAAAGATGTCTAACATCTCGATTCGCTGTCAGTCAATCAATCAGTCAATCAATGTTTTCATTGCACGCTTCCTGTATACGGTGTACATAATGACGTGACAAAGTCCCAATGTTGACAGATTCAGTGTCCATTGGATGTCTCACATGCATCTGTATGAAATTTGAATCAATATAGTCTTCATGGACCACATAATAACTCACACTTGACCCCAAATGTTATTTAGGTCCTTTGTAAATTGAGTCCATATTTTTTGGATGCGTTTTTTTAATCCATCAGATAAACATTGTCACATGGTTTAGCTGCCCAGAGGACACTCACTACTGTCTGATCAGCTGCTGCTGTGTTTGTGGCCGACAGATGTCCATGGTAATGATCGTCATGTTCCTAGTGGCCTGGTCTCCGTACTCCATAGTGTGTCTCTGGGCCTCTTTTGGTGACCCCAAGACCATCCCTGCCTCCATGGCTATCATCGCTCCACTCTTCGCCAAGTCCTCCACCTTTTACAACCCCTGCATTTATGTTGTTGCCAACAAAAAGTGAGTGTTTTTTCTCGTCATTATGCTTTGATATTAGTTAATGTATAATTGTTTTGGTCTTGTTGAAGAGGATTTTGTTGCCTCTTTGTGGTTGTTTTGTTCCTGTGTGTCTTTGTGAGTCTCTTTGTGTCTCTTTGCAGCTGTATTTAAACTATTTGTAGTTCTTTTGGTTTATTTTCGGTAATTCTTTTTTTAATACTTATTTATAATACTTGTTTTGATCTTGTTTCTTTTTTACTATGTCTTGTTTGCACTTTACCCTATGCTGCTGTAATCATGTAACTGCAGGACTAATAAAGGATTATCTTGTCTTATTTTATCTTATCTTATTTTATCTTATCTTATTTTATCTTATCTTATTTTGAGATGTCGTAGTTTTATGTTTTTTCTTTTCCTCATTGGTACGTGTCTCTTTGTGGATGTTTTGCACCTTTGAATCGTCGTTGTGAGTCTCTTTGCAGCTGTTTTACATCTTTTTGTTGTTGTTTTTGTTTCTCTGTAGTCTCTTTGTGTCTCTTTGAGTGACATTTTGTAGGTGAAGGTCAGGGCCCCAGTATTCCTGTTCAGTAATCATTGAGTAATGTTTTAGTGATGTACTGTATTTTCAATTGATAATGAGTGAATGATTTTTTTCCTGCAGGTTCAGAAGAGCCATCATAGGGATGGTTCGATGTCAGACCCGGCAGCGGATCACCATCAATACCCAGGTTCCCATGACAACCTCCCAACAACCCCTTACCCAGTGAGGTGAAATCACGTTGTATCAAAGTACCCTGTCATTAAAATCATTTATGAAAGATTGCTACGATGAATTAACATGAATCGGTGTCAGTGTTTTCCTCCCTAATAATCCAATGCACTGTGGTGTTTACTGTGTACACTCCACTTGCCGGGACATTGTAGTCATTGAGTGTGTTCTACTTCCTTTAATAACTAACTGAAAATGAAACTCTTGCTGTGTACGGACTGCTCCCTTCAACTGCTTGACAGGATTCTGTTTGCTTTGAAAAGGCCAAAGCAAGACATGACTTTAATGTTCACATGTTGCAGATACAGCGGTGCCAACTCTCTCATCAGATTCAACAGGGTTTCATTTAGTGACACTGACATTGCAGCTCGCACAAGAATCTCAAAATGTATTTTGATTATGCATCACTACATGTATTCTGAGGCCCTCATTTACTTACATGTGCCGAGCAAATGAAGCAGTTAGCTAACAATAGACTGAGAAAATGATATTTCATGAACTGTGACGCTGAAGGCCACTGGTGTTTCCCCATCGATATGTGTCTTTCCCCCTCTCTAAACCGAAGCCAACCCGAACCACCAAGGGGGTCGCTGTTATTTTAACAGGAGGGAAAGGACCACTGGCACAAAATGTCAATATGACCATTACATATTGCCCATTACATTTGTTTTTACTGGTTCTCTTGCATTACACATGCTTTAGTGATGATTGGATCTTAAAGTGTTTTCATATTTATGAATACATAAATATATGATACATTTTAACCGGATTTCCTCACTTAGAGAAGCTACAGTTATCATCCGGGGGTTGGATCTCTCCACCAACAAGTCGTGCTGCAGTTCACATCCATGCCTTTCCAAAATGTCATCATTGTATGCTGTTAGAAATGTGAAATTGTATTAATAAGCATATGAATCCTTGAGTTATGGATAAAAGACATGTTTTTGGACCTATAGTCAAGTACGTGTTTGGGCAGAAATGTGAAGAAATTCTCTCCAGATGTTCCTGAACAGACGGACGAACAACCTGAAAGCATAATGCCTCCGGCCACACCTGTCACTGCGAGGAGGCATTAAAAAGTGGGGTAGTGTCGTTCCACACACAAACACACACACACACACACACACACACACACACACACACACACACACACTCGTAAAATGCAAATGAAATGTGAAAAAAAACATAGAGCTGAGTTATAAGCATTATTTATAATATATATTTATAATGTATGCTATAAAATATATTTTTTGCTTGAGGAAAAACTGTGTGTCCCGATAGATTTTAATGATGAATAAACAATTGACTGAGAAAAATATTCAGTAACTATTTTGATGATTGGGATCTAACATTTAAATGTGCTGGATCCAGCTTCTCAAAAGTATTTAAAATTTATGCAAATGATTTTAATCAATAATGAAAATGTAAATGTAAATAAATATTTAGTTGCAGCTCTGACGTAGACCTCAACTCTATAAATAAATGATGATTAGATAAATAGGCTATCGTAACATAAATAGTCAGACAATCAAATACATAAATTGCATTGACAATGTCCTTGACATGATGACGTCAAGGTCAGTGGTTCCTCCTTCATCCCAAACAAAGATTGAGTCGTTCAATGTGGCCAAGGACATCACTTCAGGATGGCCTCTGTTAGCGTTTTAATATTATGTAATGTTTATTTGTTATTGTTGACAATTAATATAGCAGCATTTTTATATTTTAGATGACTGATGTTGAGTTTTAATTGTTTTATATACTGTTGGGTAGTTCAATAGCTATAACAATTCTATAACAATGAAGACACATTATATAAACTAATCATATTTTTTGTTTATGTATCTGAAAAGTAGCGGTCAGGTGATTACGGGACATTTCCCTATGAAATCTAGGGTTGTACAGTAGCATAAACTAAAAGTACTCATATAAAGTACAAATACCCCAAAGTACTTTAAAGTAAATGTAATTAGTTACTTTCCACCACTGAGTAAAACGCAGTGGGTGGCATAATGGTCACTGTCATATTATTTAAGTATCAATGCTATATCAAGAAGCATGTTTTAAATTCAAAATGTTAATCTATATGAATCTATATACATTTTGACCCTAACAGTGAGAAAAGTGCAAGTATCTCCCATGCTTTTCCCACAGTATCTGCGTTACACTACTGCTTTGCTGCTGCTGAGGTCAAAATAACATGAAATAAAGGTCATGGTGCATTTTAGTAAATATTTATTCATTCAACTCATCACTCCTACACTTCCATTATTGCTCACAAATACAAACGAACAAGCACAGAGGCAGAATATATTCTATGGGTGGGGCTGATGATCATGGCTGCACTGTGCGGGCGATAGAAAACTCACTGTGCCACTAGTTAAAATTTACAAACATATATTGAGTAATTTGTAGTAAAAATGTTAACAGGAAGGAGAAGAAGGGGCCTGCATAAATATATTTTATGTGATGAGCACGAGACCAGAAATGAAGGAAAATGATTGTCAGTCGCCACATGGTTGATCAGTTCACACTCTGATAAATGGGCCAAAACTGGAATGCAGACCTTTGAGGACTGCAGCAATCTGCAAAATGAGACTGACCAATTGATCATGGGACATGTGAATTTAGCTTACAAGTAAGAATGTGATTATTTGATTATCTGCAACGTCGATTCAGATCAGCAGCCGCCTGCTCTGGCCCTTCAAAAAGACCACGAACTCAACCGAGCCTCATCCTGTATATGTGCTGACTGGGCGAAGGTCTTATGTATCTACAGGGGACTGTGGATGCTCTGGTCTCAAACAGGTACGGTATTCTTGCAGTGTTTCACACGCTGGTGCCGCTTCAGGCGACGTTGTTCGTCAGCCAGCCTCCGATCTCCTTCTCATTCTTCCGGATCCATCCGATGTTGTTTCTCACCGTCTCCAGCGCCTGCTGCCGAGACATCTCCCCGGCACCAGCGTCTGGAGTTAGACTGAAGAAATGCTCCATCTGCAAGGGCAGCTCGGAGAAATTAGTTTCAAGAGAAACATTGTACCTCTTTTTTCAGCCATCAGTAGATAATAGCCCTTCCTCATGCGGCCTGAATTCATAACTACAATGGTGACAAGTTTTCACAATACGGAAAAAGTATAAAAATGTCCAGAGAAACTCCTCCCAGTGGGTTTCAAACTGCAATTTTCTCCAAAATATGACAATTGTAATCCACTGAGAAATACTTTGCTACAAGCCTACTGGGAGTATTTATTTACAAAATAATTATTGGAACTGTGCTTGAATATAAACTACCCGTTCTTCAGTAGAGAATAACTAAAGCAACTAATCAATAAGCTAAAAAGACACCAGTATTTGGAAAATGATAAACAAAGTAGGAGACCGTTGCACAAAAAGGACATTGCCAACCTTCCACAGCTGGAGCTCTGTGTTGTAGGTGGTGGTGATCTGACTCAGTAGGCGACCAAAGTTCCTGTCATTGATGGTGTATCTGTTGAGAAGGAAAATTAATTACTATGATCAGCAAAGTCAGCTAACCTCATGTCTGCTAGCCTCTAGTCTACTAGCATCTACTAGTCTACTAGCCTCTAGTCAGCAAACCTCCTGTCTGCTAGCCTCTAATATACTAGCCACTAGTCAGCTAACCTCATGTCTGCTAGCCTCTAGTCTACTAGCATCTAGTCTACTAGCCTCTAGTCAGCTAACCTCCAGTCTGCTAGCCTCTAGTCTACTAGCCTCTAGTCAGCCAGCCTCTAGTCTACTAGCCTGCTAGCCTCTAGTCTACTAGCCCCGGTGCGGGCTGGTCAGGTGTGTCAGTCAGGACGCACAACATTGCGAGGCGAGTTTGGAGGCGTCTGACCGAGAGGCTCTGATGTGTAACTGTGCGTTGCTTGGCTGGGTGCTAGCCTCTAGTCAGCTAACATCAAGTATGCTAACCTCCAGTCACCCTATTGATTAAACAGGTCAAAGAGGGATGATAGGGCCATTTTGACGATCCTCCTTTCCCAGTTTTCTGCATCAACAAAATAGATATACTCTGGCAAAAAGATGCATATAATAGATCTTTCCCACACAGCTTGCACATTCCAAGCATCAACAGCGTCCTTTGTGGTCCTTTTTGCACTGACCTGTTGGTCAGATAGTCCCAGTTGAGTGTGGTCCAGTCCCAGGCCATGCTCTGCCCCAGTGGATTGTTGGAAACGTATCGCACCAAAGTGAACAGATCCTGACTCCTCACCACGCTCTCATCTTTAGAGGCCTCCAGGAGCCTGATGGACAGAACAAAGGTTATTCTCTTCACATAAATACTATTCATAATTATTTTAAAGCGGATCTTATGTGTAAAATCCAGTCATATTATCGACTAAAAGTAAAAATGGGGTGACAACACAGAAGAAGCTAGAGTTCCTGAGACTGAATCTTTTCACCACAACACTACCCAGTCCAAAGCATGGTAAAAAGGAAAACCATGGTTTATTACGACATAGGTTTTACTTTCACAGGTCTGTGCTCACCAAAGTAACTCATGTACACTATATGCTGTCTAATTTTTTTAACAGTTTTTGTGTGAAAAGAACTTGTGTTCCACATCGTGTTTCCATGCTGTTTTTAGAAACTGGTGCCAGGTGATAACGAGGACAACCAACACAGTCATCACTTGAATCACAAAAAATAGTCAAACTCACACAGATTTGTGTTTGGGGTGTAGTTACTGACACAAGACACACATAGTTGCAGTGCACCAAAACAAATGCTTCATTTCCACCATGGCTCTGTAACCCAAGTAACATATCAAACCATCTCCATAGACTAGATAAGAAGTAGACGTAGTCGTCGTGACGTCACCCATTGATTTGTGGACTGAGGTTTTGAAGCTACAATTTTGACATGTTGGATTTTGGACACAACCATATTTGGACTGCGTAGGAGTGACACCGTGGTAGAGATGCTAAAGCATCCCCTGCTTTATGCTCTGTTTGACTCTAAATGGATCATAATTTACTTAATGAACATCATGTTGTATTGAAGAATGCTTGAAACTAGAGATTGAGACATAGACTCATGTTTTCATTGTTTACTGAGGGAATAAATCAACAGAGAAGTAGAGTCATTTTCTCATAGACTTCTATACAACCAGAGACGTTTTAAGACACTTGAGCATCGGCTTCAGTTTTCAGAACTGTAGGTTGCCACCTGATCTGATCACAGACAAAGTGAGGGAATACGTGTTGTCAGGTTATCAGGTCTCTGTTTAATGAGTTTTAATCACCTGTAGAGGAGTCCCACGTTCTCCACGGAAGCCAGTCCATACAGCAGCTTGTCCTTCTCTTGAGCCAATGAAGTTACTTTGTACCTCTGGAACATTATGTCCCACTTTACTTCGGTGCCCGAGTTCTTCATGCCATATCGATAGACCAGCAGCCTCAGGTTCACTGCCACACTGCTGCAGGTTGAAAGGCCAAGACATGTTAATGTCAGGTTCTAAAATGAATGTGTTAAAAATATGTTTGTGGTGTTGCTTTTCTCGTTCTCATAGAAAACTGGTGAAATATTTACAGCGAGGCCATGGCATCCCTGCTGGAATATTCTTGCTATTTGAAACATTATTGGTAAATGGAAGCTGTGGGTAAAAATGACCAAATGATATACTATACTGTGACACACGGTATTTCGAAAAAGACACTGGAGTGGTGATACCTGATATTTCCAAAGATCCATTGGTCAAAAATGCGAGAGGCTTCGTTCAGAGCTTCCTGATCTCCCATCTGACAAGCGATGGTGAGCGCCGTCTCCCTCAGTAGCCTGCCTCACACCGCCAGCAGAGCACACACATGTCACATTAGTGTGTAAATGAGCACACGGGTTAGCATAGGGTGAGCATAAAAGAACGAGGACACGTGTTGGGAAAAGCAACGGGATTGTGACTGCTGTACCTCTGCGTCTGTGTTCCGCTATCGGCCCATCCAAGTTCTGTTGTGATTGCTTTAACGTGGTCACGAAACAGTTTCTAGGGAAAACAAACGACAACCTGGTTCTGAATCAAGGTGAGATTCTACAGACAGAAACAGTTTTCATGTACTAGTCAATTTTGAGATTTTGGTCTGTTTTGCTTGCACAACATGTCTTCGCTCCGACCAGTGGAAAACATCCAAAACATACATTTAGGTGTTTATTTTACCATTTCTGCTAAATTCACCAAAAGTTACTGTTAGATATTTAAACATGACATTTAAGAAAACTTGTAATACAAAAATAATGGCTTAATGTAAGTAATTAACTGTGGAAGTTTCATGGTGATGTCTATTAGTTCATTTTGTATTACTCACTTATTATTCACCTGTAGCGTCATTTCACAAAACATATCTTTAAAATCTGATATGGCAGTATTCTCTAAATTAGTAGTTTTTTTCAGGCTATGAGCCTGAAACTTCAGTTTTCACTTTTAGGAAAAATAATAAAAAAAACATTATTATAATAATAAATACGGAGGACAAAATATATATTCTGAAAAACATTTAATATTCTTAGAGACTTAAGTGTTACATTTTGAAGAAAAACACAAATGTATATATATATATATAGTACAAAAATGTACAAAAAGAAATGACTGATCTATAGATCAGTCATTTTACCAACTTTATCTCAGAATTGTTTTCTGTAAATATTAAAACTTCTCTTCTGGCTCTTAAAAAAAAAAAGGCAGCAAAGTCTATTTTCCTATGATGGCTTACTGAAATCTTTGATCACAGATAAACTTCAAGGTTTTAAGTTGAAAGGATTAGCGTCTCCCTCACCTGAAACAAGGGGTAGAGTGCATCGTTGTCTGACAGCATGTCCCGGACATATGCGATAGAGGAGGCCACACGGTCCCAGACGATGTAGTCCGTCTCATTAGTCAGGTACTTGGTCAGATTGAAGGCATTACCGTAATCTATAACATCTGCCCTGAACAGTGGAATGAAACAGTCGTTGGAATCTCTGTGTATGATGTCATGAATGTTCATACAGTGGGGTTTGGGCTGAAATCTAACCTTGCAAGAGCAAAAACATCATCGATGTAGCTTGTGCGATCAGCTGCATCAAACGCCTGTTGAGGACAGAGTCAAACAGAAGGTTACCATAATAACAGCACCAGTGAGTTTAATGTCTATGAGGAGAGGTCATTGTGCCAATGAGGCTCTGGTCCTCGGTGTTCTTATACTCTTTCACTTCAAGCTAAGAAGTCGGCATCGAAGGTAAAAAGCATAATGTAGGAAATTCAGCTGAAACTGTTTTAAATGTAATATTAGCTGAATGTAGGTTGATGGTGTGACAGACACTTCAAGAATGAAGTTATCTTGAGAATGTTTTGGTTTGACAAGAATAACACATGAAAATGTTTCATATTATGCTAACAAAGTGCCTATTTTCTTGAGAAAACGTTATTATAAGTCAGTGATACAAGAACAATTTTTTTATTTTCGTTGTTTGAGAACAGGCATGTTGTGACAAGTTTGGGTGAATTAGATTACATGTGCATGTTTTTCACATTTTTCTTCTCGTAAAACTATGATTTCATTCTCATAATACTTTCCCTTAAAATTAAGAAAAAACAGACTAAACAAGGAAAAACAGTAGAAGGAGTAGCAGGCACCCCTGTGGCTTCTACTCCGTTCTGTGATAGCATTCAACAGAGCAAAAGAAGTGCATATAATGCCGCTGGTCTATTATCATTCAACACAACACATGCTGAAGCGAATGAATCATTCATCACTGCTCCCAATCACATGACACCTGAGCTAACTGTACAATGGCCAGGTTTCTACATCATCCTGTTGGAGGAGAAAGTCACATAGAAATACAAACAAACCAACCAATCGATGCAACGGTAGACCCGTGACTCATAAACTTACTGATGAGCTCACTTTGGGGAACCTGCGTCTCTGGTTTGTGTTAACGGCTAAGTGGGCGTTTCCCTTTGAATACCCCGGGAAAACCCAAGATGGAGTCAACCTCATTAGCCCTACAGGTTCTACAGGTTTTCTACAGCTCATATGACCTTGATTATTATTTATTTTCTGCATAAATATGATCAAAAGTCAAGAGTCTGATCAAAAAATGACTCCTCGATCGCTCCCCAAGTTTTTTGAATTGTATTTTTGGTGCCTTCCCATCATGCCACAGAGCAATACTGCATATCTTTAGAAAGATTAAGACCTAAAGCATCCAATAATAATCACAATAAACACAAGTAATGACATTTTTTCAAGCCTTTCCAGTCCAAAAATCATGTTTTTTGGTTCAGAAATAGAAAAATTAGCAACTTTGACCTGAATCTTGCTCACACCATGACCATTGTGTACTTCAAATGACCGTCTCCGTCAGCGAGTGTCATCTCACGCGCTTTCTGATGAGTCTGAGGGCCAATGAGATCGCAGGACCTCGAAACACGGAATCCAAAATGAAAAGTGCTTTTACGCAGCTCGTGACATTAGGGGGTTAGGGGTACTAAATGAGTTAAATAGTGAAACGTTATAATCGCTCAGTCATGTTGAGGAGTTTACGTAATTACGTAATTATATATATTTTTTAATGTAGTCCATCGTTTCTCTTCTCACAAGGGTTTACATTACTTTAGCCATTTAAATTCATTAGATCGGACCTGTGGATGATGATCTAGAAGCATTTGAGTTTTTTTAAACTCACCTCATTTCTAAAAAAGCTGTAAAAAAAAGAAGGCTCCACCCGATAGGGTTAAGCAGGCTTGAATAAAATGCAAGTTGCACGGCAGAAGACGAGGGTGAGCAACGCTAACAGCAGTCGAACGCACCGAGAGGTTCCAGAAATACAGACATCTGAACTTAAAAATGTGCTGGTAGTGTGTGCATGTGCACACACTACCTGAGCACGGCTCACCAAGTGCTGGTCCTGAAGCTGTTGACTGATAGCGTTCCACATCAGGCCGTCATGGTTGACTCTGTAGAATCCCATGTGATCGTTGTTGACCTTCAGCAGCCCGTCCATTGAGGCCGAGTAGTTACTGAGGACGTGCTCTGGAAGTCATTATGAGCGCATTAGTGTGTGAAGGAAAAATGGTTTGGCTGCAAAATACAAACTCTCTGGGTTAATTTTTTTGGAAAAAGATTCCATAATTTTGGTTTATACTTGTGATTTTATTATTTCTTTCTTCAATTGTAATCCATCCAGAAAAATAGATTACATTTTGTTTGTTTTTATCATTTTGAATGTTTTGAAGATGATTACACAATACTCAAGCTGAGCGTAATACCTGTGCTGCTCTTGTCAAACATCGCCAACATGTTTTTGCCGCTCTTCACAGAGTGCCATTTGACTGGAATTGTCCACTTGTACCTGGAACAAAAACACTTTCATTGTTATTAATAATGCACCAAGCCGACACATGAATTCACTAATATTGCTCTAAAAATATTGATTAGTGCAACTTTGATGAACACATTTTGATACAGATGTTAAGGAGACCAGAGTGTATCCTTTTGTACATCAGAATTACAACATGAGCAGATGTTGACTGTGGGAACTCCATTATCTCTTACAACTAAAAGATCATATGACAGTAACTCAATCAGATGGTTCTCAAACAGTTTTTAGGTTTTAAGTTATCCTGAACAAACATATGCTATTAAACGTAAAGTTCTGAATAACTTTGTGTCTTTCATGGTGCATCAAGTGGCAGTCAAACAGGAAAGGTTGCAAAACTGAAAAAAGGGTGTGAGCACCATCCTGAAATATGGTGGAAAAGTGGTAATTGGAAATAACCTGAGGATATGTCGTCATAGAAAAGCAGTAGAATCTGACTAACTGGCAGCCTTTTGGACTTTTTGTACAGTTTGATACAGTTTTAATGACTAAATAGGGCGATGCCATCCTGATCCAAATTAGACAGGTCCGAGGGTTTAATAAGGAGCGAATGTTTTTAAAAATGAGTTTTTATCTTCTTCGTATCACTGACCCAAGAGGTGAAGGAGGCTGGCTGGCATCAGCATTAGGGTCCAGGAGGAATCGACGTTGGCTCAGTTTGCCGATGTTCTCTGAGACAGTCAGGTCCAGTACAGGGTAACCCATCTGTTTGGTCCATGTATCCATGACGTCTGCGACCGGCAACCCACTCACCTGGTCACAGCGAGGAGGAACCGGCTACTGCTCAGAAAGACTCACAGGCAAAACCTGAAGCAACGTTCCACTAGCTTGGGGAAACATGCTTATGTTTTCTTTCTGAGACTGAGATGCTGAGATTGTACTCAATATCACTCCTGTCAGTTAATAAGATAAATATAGTCAGGATGTGGTTAGCCTAGCTTAGCATACAGACTGGACAAAGGGGGAAACAGCTTGCCTGACAGTCCATTTAAACAAAATTATGTATTAAAAAGAAACACACTTTATCACATTTGGTTTGATAGCTACAGTCGCTGTCTAATACAAACTCCAATTGGCACAATAGCCTGACAGCAATACACAAGTCAGCTAATCTGTGAAAAAGCTGGTTCCTCTGCTTCCTTTTGGTGAGTCACAACATCCAATAAGAGCTGAGGACTCTCTAATGCGCCTGTCAATCACAGATCCTGATCGGACAAGATTCTGTTACTGCGTTGTCTATTTCTCACCTCAAACATTTTCAAAAACATATTTTAGTGTTTAGCTGTAAAAACAGAAAGTTTGTGACTAAGTCCGCCGCGTTGAACCGTCGAGCCAGAACCAAGCACCGCCCACTGACCGCAGGGAGCAGCAGGGGCTCAGGTCCATCCTGACCCATGCTCTAGTTACCATAACGACTGAACACACAATGTCCATCCTGTCACTTCACTTTCATCCAGACAGACAATAAGCATTGATTCCCAACATATTGAACACTTCCTTAACTGGGTTATCAATCTGGCCTTGGAAGATTTCAAACTGATAAAGCTCAAACATACATTGGTAAGAGATGCCCAGAAGTTGGCCGTTTTGGCGTTCTTGAAGTAGTAGTCTTTCAAATATTTCTGTGAAAGAAGATAAAAAAAATCTTTCATCAGTCTTTAATGAACATGCATCAAAAGAGCTACATTCATCTGCCGTACAGCTGCAGCCTCCTCTGACTTACTCGACAGCCGTCTCTGAACACGTCTTTGCCCATCCAGTCCTCCAGCATCCTGAGAATGGACGCTCCCTGGATAAAGTTGGATCATTTTCATCACAAGGAGTATTTGGCTGGCTGCATGATAACACACTCTCTGCATCCAGTAGTCGTACCTTGCTGTATGAGATGGCGTCGAACACGGAGGTGATCTCTGCTGGGGATGCCACGTTCACGATGATCGGGTGAGAGGAGAGCAGGGCGTCGTTCACCATGACGGGAAGCACGTCGCTGATGATCATGATGTCTCGCTGTGCGACACAAGGGAGAGTCCTCAGGACGGACCGGTCAACTGACAGTGGGATGAACTGTGGTGACTTTAGAGGGAGAACTCACCATGCCCCAGCTGGGTTCAGCTTTCTCCACACCGATGTACTCAAAGAAACTCGCAAAGCCCTCATTAAGCCAGAGGTCATCCCACCAATCCATGGTCACGATGTTCCCAAACCACTGGGGGGGAAAGATAACTGACGTGAGGTTTCAAGGGTCCAAACAAAGGAATTATAAGAAATTTGCAGGGGAAAAGGGTTGATTGTGAATACTGTGTTCACGAAGAGAGAACAAGTAAGTGACTTTCTCTACTCCTGTACAGGTTTAAGGGTAATTGTTCAGCAGATGTGATGGCCTTATACAAGCTTGCCACCCAGAAGACTTCTTCACACAAATGAAACACTTGCTGACCCCTCCTTCCTGTGACTTTGAAGATCATACAACTTTATTGACTGCCCTAAGGCCTTGTATCTCCCATCACAGCAAAACAGCAAGATATCTCGGAAAGATGTGTGCATCGTAAAAAGCTTGAACCATATCATAAAGGTTTTAAACATTTACAATTCTGAACTCTGAACCCGTTTTTTTTTCCTTTTTCATTGAACAGATCTTTCCATCCAAGATAAAAATAAACCTTCGTACCTTTGCCAAAGAAAAAGTGTGGTCGAATTGTGAGCAAAAAAATAAATAAAATAAAACTGCACTAAAACTGCTGCATGAATAAAAGACACAACTAAAATAAGCAGAGTAATACAAGTGGGCCGTGGTACCTGGTGAACCAGCTCATGGGCGATGACGCTGGCCACTCGCTGCTTGTTGTAGGACGACGACTGGCTTTCATCGTACAGCAGGCTGGACTCCCGGTAGGTGATGAGGCCCCAGTTTTCCATGGCACCGGTACCAAAGTCAGGGATGGCTATCTTATCTGGATCAAAACAGCACAGAGAATCCTCTGAAGTCACCGCTTATCACTGGGTTTTATTGCATTACTGCCTCACTAATGCTTGTGAGAAAGTGAGGGTGTATCTTGATCAATAAGGCCATCAATTTGTTGTTGGAATGGATGTTCTTTATCCCACTTTGCTTTGAAGTTTGGATTCGATAATGGCTCTATTAACTCCTATACTACTTCCAGTTCATTCAAGAGTCTGTGCTTTTTCTCGAAACTCTGCAATTTGACCTTTAATTATGTCACCGCTGCAGTCAACTCTCTATTACGTGTTTGAAGGCGGAACCGATCAGTCTGGGGCAGTGTTCAGACCTGACCTTTTTAACTGTGGCAGATACAGTAGTGTGCAGATCCAGTGGATAGGGGCAAGGTGAGGATAGACAACACTGTAAAATAAATGTGTGACCACTGGAGAGACTCTGCTAGCAAAAATAAAGTGTTTCTCACTGTGATCACTAGTGGAACAGAGAAAAGCAATGAAATGCAAGGACTGTGAATCTGAAGTACTTATCCCACTATACATAGACTGTATAGTCTGAACGTACCCAGTTTTGCGATGGAGTACGTCATGTTGAAATATTCCTCAAAGTGGTCAAAGATGACTTTGGTTGTGTCGGCTGCATACGTTGCCGTTCCTATCTGACTTGGCTGGGCGTAGACTCTCAACTGTAGAGGCAGAAGAAGATGAAACATGAGTACGTGTGTGCATGCATAGCCTGACAGTGAGAGTCTAATAGTATAAGTTACTGGACAGTGACACATAATGGTAAACTCACAGGAATTCCTCGGGCAGAAGTTCTTTCCACATGGCCGAACTGGTGCACAGCGAAACATACCAAATAGGTACTCATTAGAATGGACCTCTGGAAGGAGGTCTTCAGTTTATTGCCAGGCACTGGATGAGGTTCGCCCTGTAGGCAGAGGGAAAGGCTGACAGGTTTATGTGGGTGTCACACAGACTGCGGAGCTGGGTGGATCCTCTCTCCCCCAAAACAGATTGATTCCTCTGCTTTTAGTTTTTGTGTGTTCACGCCAAGCCTGGCCTCCTCATCCTTTGTTTTTGTTTCTTTTCCCTCCACCCTGGGAATGTTTGAGTGATTCCTTCCACCTACAGCAACCGCCGTGCAGTCCAACCGGTTTGTTGATAGTTTTATTGCCAAAGAAACTCTTTACGTGCAAGAAATTCATAGCTCTGATGCTGTGGATTTGAAAGGATTTATGTTAAATTTCGTCGATGAACCAAGCGGGTTTCCACCAGAATGAAAATCGTAGACAAACATAAAGCTCAGTCAAAATGATTTGAACATGTTGCAACTTTGAGTTCCGCGATCTGTCAGATATTAAGGATATCAATGCATAATAATATATATTATATAACCAAATGCACACACAAGGATTCACACATGTATTTTGCTATAAATAAATTACAAATAAAAGATATTACTTAATGCAGGGCTCTCAAGTGTCACGCATTGAGCGTGACTGTCACGCATTTCGATCTTAAGTCACGCCCTCCCGCCACACATCGTATTTCTCACGCTGAAAAAAAACTCTAGGCTATTTAATGTGCCACAGCGCGCAAACATTACCTGGTCGCGCTGCCCTCACCATGGAGGAATCAAGCACGTCTCCCCCGAATCCCCTGGAGCTCTGCCGCGAGGTGCCACTCATCAGCCAATCAAAAAAAAGAAATGGGCTACACGAATAGCCAATCAGAAAAACGTATCTGTTGTATCTGGGTGAAATGTAATCCAGCAACCAATGAAAATAAAGCTAATAATAATATGGGGGGAGGAGGGCTGGTCTGTGGGCATACGGCATGGGTGGAGTGCTGTCTTAAAAACTTGAGAGCCCTGCTTAATGCACACAAAAATAGTTATCATCATATATAAATGTCAACAAAATCCACAATATATTTCTGACGTGCACACAGATATTTGTATTTTAAGTAAATGGAATAGAAATTCACAAATATATGTATCTAAAAAGGATTTAATCAAAAACATATGCAGGTGTTGATCTCCATAAAGGTATACTCTGGGATGGGGGAGCAAATGGTGGAAACTAGTCAGAGAGCCAACATTAGCTAAACTAGTCAGAGAGCCAACGTTAGCTAAACTAGTCAGAGAGCCAACGTTAGCTAAACTAGTCAGAGAGCCAACGTTAGCTCTGGTGGTCCAAACATTTAAATAGTGTTGAAACAATTGAACGTGTCCAAATAAGTCTGAATAAAAATAAAACTCATCAGGAGAAGCATGCAACGGGATGCTCTGTGCGTAAATGTGCAACGGCAGCATTTAAAAAAAGGGGAACCCTTTCCTAACAGCTGTATAGCTGAGTGAGATCTGTTTCTCTTACGAATGGACTAAGTGACTGAAGGGTGTGATTGTCATATGGTGATGTTGACATTTCATTATGTTTCTGGACACATGACATCATTCTGGGAGAGAGTTTTAAAAGGAAGTTTTTGGGGGGAGTTTTTCCCGTTTCAGATGCAAGGGTTCAAGGACACAGGATGTCATGTTTGCCTTGTTGACTTGAGTCCTACCTCAGGCGGCATGTTGGACAGAGCTTCGTAGCTGGCGTCATGAGTGATGGAGATGCTGTAGGTGGCCTTCTTGTTGGGTTCGTCGAAGCAGGGAAACGACTTGCGAGCATCCGTTGGCTCATGATCGGTCGCAGCGATCTTCCTGGTGATCAAACGAAGGACATGTTGTTGCAAAGGGGTTTGACACTCGGTTCTCCTCATTGTTTTTCCCCCTAAAGTATTTAAACCCCCAATGTGGATACTTTCAGATGCAATCTTTTCTGATTGAGACCCCTTCCGGTATTTTGCATCAGTTACTTCCCCTGACCACAGCCTTATTTATCCCTGAGGAACCTCTGATTGAGATATATATATATATATATATATATATATATATATATATATATATATATATATATATATATATATATATTTATATTTATATATATTTGAATGTATGTCCCTTGAGTTTTCATGGTGGCAAAATGGTATCAAAAGGTCCAGACAATCTTTTCAACCTACTTCTGCAGCGAGATCCACATCTCTGCCGTCCATCCACATGGATATGAGGTTGTGTATTTATCCAAGCTGATTATGTTTCTGGAGGGGTTTGCAACAACAATGAGCAAACAGGAGTCATCCGGCTCGAGCGACTCGTTGTCGTGAAGAATAATCAAGTGAATCCATTATGAATTAATGAGTATTATTTCCATCTTCAACGGACTGATCTTTTTTTTTTATCTCTGCAGTGTAAACATGTGTCACCATTGGAATCCACTGTAACTGACATAATTCGCAGCTGGGCACAGAGCTGCAGATTGAAACTTTTTACAGCCTCCTCCAGCCGAAGAGTGCGATTCAACCAATATGGAACTAAGTTAGTATTAACTCCCCAAAGAATTAGCCAAGATTTCACTAAACGGGGGTTGTTATTTGGTCAAAGTTCCATAGTTGGACAAAACAATCCCAACTCAGCACTTACAGCATTTCTTGTCGCTTTTCATCATCATCAGTCTTCTCCAGTAGATGGAGTTTGCTCATCATTTAATTATCCAAGCAGCTGTTAGAATTTACTCCTCAGCATCTCCATGACAAATGAGCAGATTCCATCCGCTGATGAATCTCACGGGATACAGTTAGAGCTCCAGAAAAGGTCTGATTATTTATTGAAAAGGCCATTGAGCTGAGATTATTTTGTCAAACTATTATTTCCACGGTCTAAAATGAACTTTCAAGCTTGGAAAAAGTCTTTTTGTTTGATATGTTATGCGTTGTTGTGCGTTGACCGTTCATTCTTGACCTTGGAGGGGGTAAATATCTTGACTTGTCCACTTTCAACCACATCTCTGCACCTCATAAAGATAGATATTAATATGTGTGTTGTTTTAGCAATATATTAAGTTATGTGAGTCATTGTGTTGTCTTAGCATATAAGGAGATTTTAAATGTTTGTAAATGTTTTATAACTCCTTAAAGCATAAATGACTTGTGAATGATAATGAATATTTCACATGACATAGTTTCAATTATGCATAGAGGTATTAGAATACCTCTAAAATCCAGGGAGGATAAAACGTGTATTAACTCTTTAAACACGTGTACAACTCATTCATAGGTTTAAAACTATTAATAGCTTCTTCTTTTTTAGCTGCTTACTACTACATTATAGTGTGTTATAAAATGTTATATCTTTATTTGTTTCATATACTGCTTTTAAATGCTAAATGTAGTAAAAATAAGTGCTGCGTTCACTTTCTTTTGATTCCCGTGTGTTGTTTAAGGACTTACTTGGTGACCCCGTTCTCGATGTAGACGACCCTGTAGAAGCCCACCACGGAGCCGTTGAGCCAGCCCTGGAAGTCCAGGCTGAGCACGTACACTTCTCCCGGGCCGGTGGCGGGCAGCTCCTCTGTGGCCTCCACCACCAGGTACTGCTGGGGAACATATTCGAAGCAGCTCTTCACAGACACCTCCTTCGGGTCTGCCCGGCTGCTCAGCATCCTCAGCCTGGGCTGGGTGCTGACAAACGTCTCCCTGATGTGGAGCCACAGGTGGCGCGTGGGCTTGCTGACCTTCACATGGATGTCCACGGTGCCCGCATAGGTGTCCTCCACCAGGTCTGGCTCCAGGTGCAGGTCATAGTGGACCGGGTTCACGTAGCTGGGTAGACGGAAATTCCCCCAGTCTCCGCTGGAGTCAGTGGAAGGTGCACAGGGACCTCTGGCAGGCAGGGGGGGCTGGGTAGGAACTGTCGTGGGGGCTGGTGTGGAGGTACTGGGAGATGTAGTGCCTGACCCGGAGAGGCCCACCCCAAGGCCCACTGCCAACGAGCACACCACCACCGTCACACAGATGATGACTACATGCTTACTGCGGATGCAGTAACGCTTCTGTTGCTTCTCCATGTCCAGGCTGTCGACCATGGTGACTAAAAAATACCACTTTCTCCAGGTTCCTAAGCTGACCTGAAATCAGAACTGCATGCTTTGAGCACTCGCAGTATTTAGATTAGCCACGTGAGCTGATCCAAAGCTCGCCTCTGTCTGGCTGAGGGCTGGAGGGAAGAAAGGAAGAGAGGAAATCTGTCACGAGAATCTAACAAGCTGAGCTCGAGATTTATTCTGTCCTCAGTGCTGCCGAAACGCCTCCTTCTGTTAAACATCTACAATCTGCCTGTAAATCAAGAGCTAAAGTTCAACTTAGTTTGTGTTGTGGTTCAGAATTGTTAAATCTTGTTCTCTCTCTCTCTGTGTTGCAAACAAAACAGGAAGTTAGTGCCTGCAGCCAACATTTTATTGAGTGTGTTTGCTGTAAATCGAGAACAGAGTATTTACATTTCTGAGTAAAAGTGATCTGCCCTGCTGACAGTGGGGAGGAGGGGAGGTGGGGGTCTATTGTTTGGAAAAGACTGCACTTCCTATAGCGTTTGCTCTTTGGTCAAGATATTACTGAATGCAACAGAGTGACGTGTGAACAGAAAAGCAAAACAATGTTGGTTGCACCAAACACAGTCGTAGGAGTAACTCTAGAAATGTAAAACAAATCTTGTTTCATTAGCAACAGAGCCTGAGGATGATGAGGATGAGGATGATGATGAGGATGACAATGGTGGCCATGTAGGTGGTCAGTTGTATGTCCCACAAATCGGTTCAAAGGCTTCGACACCTATTGCCAAAATGAATATTCATGAACCCCTGAGGATTAACCCAAATGACTTTGTTGACCCGCTGACCTTTCATCTCTTAGACTCAGACTCAGGTTCATTGTTTAACATGCCAGGAATTCGCTTTAGTGTTTTGGATGCAAACCAATAGACATAGGGAGCGAAAACAAAAAGTCGAGAAACATAACTATAGTAAAGAAATATGCAAAATAAAATGTGAAAAGAATACTTCAGAAATACTATAGCAATCAGAATGTGCAAATTATTATTGTTATTGTACATGTGAAAAAGTTCACAGTATTATGTAAAGAGAATGAGACAATAATCAAAAAGCTTCCTGCAGCTGCAACAGGAAGTGCATCCTGTGCAGACTGCAGTATGTCTTCCTAAAAATTCACCACCATCGGCACTTTCTTTATATCTTGACACAGTGGTGACTGGAGGGGCAGCGATGACCCCTTCTCTTGCACACACCACGTCCATCTTCAACCTCGACCTTCATTTCAATCTCAACTACACATCTGTAAAGTTTCCTGACAAGATCTGTCCACGGACAGAAACATCTGGCGGACTCGCACACAATGTCACTGTCACGGCTGGTAACTCTTCATGTTTGTTCATTTGGGAAAGGAGACGGCCTCTTCGTCGCTCCACGCACAGATGGGATGTTTTTCGTCCGCTGCTCTTTGTCGTACCTCCAGTGAAAAAGCGGAGGTTTCGTCAATCCGATCAGGTTGTTTATGGAGAAAAAGCACATACACAGAGAGAAG
Organism: Taurulus bubalis; assembly: GCF_910589615.1. NCBI lineage: Eukaryota > Metazoa > Chordata > Actinopteri > Perciformes > Cottidae > Taurulus > Taurulus bubalis. The sequence goes on along the minus strand of NC_136589.1, from coordinate 45,847,763 downwards.
GAAAACATAATGTGAGAGGATGAAATATATCATGCCGGTTTGAGTAACAGATTCATGGGTCTGAAGATTCGTCCCTTTCCATTCTGTACAATCCACCCGTTGTAGTCGACACTGTCCCGTTTCGTATCGGTCATCAATGGGCTGCAGTTATTTACGAAGAGCTCTTTGGATCTTTTCAGAGCACTCAGCTTCTGTGAATGCTTTGCTTGCAGCATGTAATGTTGTAATATGCTGGGCTATCCAATAACTCTTGTTAGTACCTTCCAGATCTGGCGGCTTTATTAGTGAGAACGGAAGGCAGATTTGTGTTTTGTCCAAATACCAGCTGGTAGGGAGGGTTCGATTCTGGTCGCTGAGAGTCATCATGCAACGCTTTCCTCTCAGCAGCATTTTAGCATCTTTCAGATCATTCTTTTGGTTTCCCGACCCACACTTTGTAGCATCATATGTACCGTACTGACATGAGTGGTATTGACCTTCTCAACTCACTCATCCAAAAGAAAAGTGTATACTTCATTTCACTAAATATCGAACTATTCCTTTACATTTACATAGAATAATCCCCTCCTCTAGACAACCACGGTTAAACTGCCAGTCAATCTTGTGCTCTGCTCCCTCTGATTCGTTCATAAACGATACTATTTCTCTTAATACGCAACCATTCTGACCCTGAGCTTCTTCCTCATATTGTATATTTATGGCTTTTTTACAAGTTTCACAGAGATAAGATATATGTTATGGAAGGAAGCGAAAGGACTCCACAGCGTCGACGAGGAAGTCGAACATTTGAATAATACACAGTAGCTTATCTGTAGCTGACAGTGTTCTCCAAGGTCTTGTGATGATCACATAATGATTGACCATCCTACAGTAAAAATCTACATCATCATAGTGCTGGGTAGTGTTACATTATAGCTACTTTATCAGTGGTCACTTTTAAGAGGTGTAGATAATCAGTAACTTAACTATTAAACCGCTGATAACTGAACATGAATTACTTCCCTGTAAATGTGCACCACATGCCTACATTTAGGAGAAAAAGGGGAAACTGAATTCAAAATAGAGCACTTTACTGTGATCTTTTCAGAAGTCTTATTTTAAAAGAGACATTAAAACATGGTGAATATGCTCTAATGCTTCACCCGACAGTGACGACCTAGCCAGCAGACCCTGGCTGAAGAGCAACCTTTTTATGGTGGAAGTTTGTCCTGCACACATCCCTTGCATTATCTCATTTTAGATAAGAGGAAGTATTCTATATCGTCTTTCAGAATGCAGACGGAGCATGATAGAAAATAAATATTTTAAAGGAGTTTAGCTACCGTCATGTTTTGTCATGTTTTCTCAAACACTCAGATTTGACCATCTTTTAGAAGATTGATGCCACTCTGGTGTCGCTGTGTTAAGTAACTTTCTTTTTAGTAAATTGTACTTGGCAGAGTAGCTTTAATGCATCCTGTTTACTCTTACTTGAGTCGATTTTAAACATCATTTTTTACTCTGTTACTTTTGGATATCTCACTATTTCTATGTATTTATTATTTAATGCATTCATGGTGACACAGCAGGAGTGCATGGAAGCGGTACATCTTCTGTTTTCCACAACATGTGAGCGGCCCCAACGTTAACGTTACAGCTTTTAAACAGCGCTAGCTGCAGCTGATATTTAGAAGGATTATTAACCGCACAACAGCGGACATAGACTTTTAATACAACCAGACTTCTATTTGACCAGGAGTCGCCCGCTGAATGATGATGATGATGATGATGATGTTATGAACCCAAACGCGAGGGCGTTTGACGTTCCGACGTTTTTGGGACTTCCACAACAAGTATAAAGCAGAACTAGTGACGGAATATTCGCACCACGTTTGGTGTGAATACACTTTTATTGTCGAGTGAGTAAACTGATGCGGTAAACGGTTTGGTGTGAACGCAGCATTAGTCAACCAAAAGGGTCTACAGTCACAGTGTTATTTCCCCTTCATGTTATAAACCATGTGGTGCTCTGTGTAAACCCACCTGAACATAAATGGTGTCTGCCGACACTCGCACGCATACACACATAGACAAAATATAAATGAGTGTTTTCCTAATACAGATCAAAAACAATGCACAATATACTGAATAATTACCAAACAAAAGCCAACTTAGCAAAGAACCCCTCAACCCACTCCCCTCGCTCTTCCTTGACGACTTGGTTCACCCTAACAAGGCCATTGGCCTCAGCCTGCAGCTGCATTCTCAGGCGTGTGCTCCATGAAAACACACCTAGAGGTAGACCACAAGGAGAGAGTGTTTGTAGGAGGAGTTCCTTAACTTCCCTTCATGTGCATATGTATGTTTTTTTTCCTCTTCGTGAGGCTGGATATTTTCACCTACCTCAGTGATATTCAAAGGGGTTTCATTTATGGGTAAATGTAGAGCGAGTTTTAAACAGCTGGATCATGTTTTCGTCATACAAAATGTATTGTAGGCCAGAAGCATTCCATGAAAAACACACTTTTGTATTCAATATTTATTTATTGGTTATGTTTATTTGTAGTTGACTATATATGTATTTGTCACTTGCTATATGTATGTATGTATGTATGAACATTATACGTGCCAATAAGTCCAGTAACATACTGTATCTGCTGGAGCCACCTGCTGGTCATGTTCCATTCAGATGTGAACTCATAAACTATAGACGGAAGTGGCAAAACCTTTGAGTCGTGGGTGTATTGGTGGGAAGCAGTAAAAGGGGTCAAAGTCAAATTACACGGGGGGCCCAAGTCGCACTCTTTTCACAACATTCACCATGTGGCACTTCTGCAAGCGTAATACAAGGCTATTGTAACTATTTATGAAACATGTTTTTGGTTCAGATACATCAACATTTAATGAATCTGAGATGTGCAGAAACATACAATGCCAACATCATTTCTGGCGACTGGGTTGAAAATAAATTACTAAAATAAAAACAAAGAGGGGCCTTATCCTGCCGGTTGGATGTGACTGCAGGCTGTTAATTTGAGACCTCTGCTGTAAACCTAAACTCCAGGTTTCAAAACATCCTTTTATAAAACCATAGACATCGCAGACATCCTGTCTCACATTTTATTACAAACAAGTCAAATATACAGGATACCTCATCAACAAACTGTGCATTCTTGTGCAGTGCAGAAGGAACCAAAAAAAAGAACAAACGATGAAGCTTTATTTGCTATATATTGTTGAAGTCAACCACGTGACAGCTCCAGACCAACTTCAGTGTATCTCATACAGGTGTCTCTGTCAATAGAGCAATTGTAGAGTTGTCTGGGGGCTCAGGGGAAGACTTGACAGATCTTGGGGTCTTTGCATCTGTTAGGTTCATTTTGCGTCTTTTAATGTATTTGTTCATAGGGAATACTTTTGGCGAAAGATTGGGAGCCGTCTGGGTCTTGTTTATGGAAGGTAGGGTAACGTTTTGGCCGATCTGATTGTCCTTCACTGAGGGGGTGATAGTAGGAGTCTGGTTCGGCTTCCTGTATTGTGATAATTTGGGTGGAGTCTTTTGGGTCTTCTTTTTTGGAAAACGGGATAGTCTCGAGACTCCCACCACCTTCAGTTTGATGGGGGCTTCGGATATCCCTGCCATGTTCCGAGCCTGGCAGCGATACTCGCCAGCATCCTCGTATGATAACCCGCTCAGGATGATTATCGACCAGCGAACGCCCACTCGAGGAGATTGCTGCATAACTGGAAGATGGAAAAAGTTGCACAATTTGAGCTCTCAGTACACTTTACCAGTCTTTCCCCTCTAATGCTGCGTTCACACCGAACGCGGCGCAAATTTGATGCACAACTAGATTACATGCAAAGTCAATGCACAGACGCGCCGCCCCGCGAAAAAGTGTTTTTTTCGCGGGGCGGCGCGATAGACGCGTTTGAGGCGGCGCGAATAGCGCGTTTGACGCGGGGCGAACAGAGCGAAGGACGCGGCGCGAATTCGCGCGAGTTGAAATATCCCAACTCCGGCGGAGAAATCGTGTGACGCAAAGTTGCGTCAGCCAATCAGCGTTGAGAATCAGCGTTTAGAAGCTCCGCCTGTCACCCCCGCCGTCTTGCTGTCGCTGAATCAAACTGCTGCTGAAGTAGCGCTGGTAGCGGCTTCATTCAGACGCTGTTGTGGGACTACGGATAATATTATGAACCCAGACACCATGGAGTTTGATGTGCTGACATATGTGGAGTTTACACAACAAGTATAAAGCAGAACTAGGGGTTATTGCCATGGTGGATGAAGGAAGCGGTATCCGTTTTATGGAAAAAAGCCAGACACAGTTCCTGGAGGAGTCGGTGAAATTCACCGAGCTGTGTGCGGCTACGGATGATGTTATGAACCCAAACACGAGGGCGTTTCATGTTCCGACATGTTTGGGACTTCCACAACAAGTATGAAGCAGAACTAGTGGTTATTTATTCCATAGTCGATACCGGAAATGAAAGCTGCTTGTCTCTCACAGAGACAAGCAACGGAGATAAGCCACGCCCCCTTCACGGCGCGATCTTTCACGCTTGGTGTGAACACCCTTGTTTCACTCGCGCGAGTAAACTGAAGCTTTAAAGTCCGGTGTGAACGCAGCATAAGTATAGCTTAGAGTGTTACACAGACTATCTATTTCAAGTGCTAGTCCTAATTGGAGCCCTGAACCCTAACAAAGACCCAAAGAAACATTTTTGCTTTCAAACGGGCATAGTCCATCTACTCAATGGTGGTCCTAAGGTATGGCAAGGGTGTTGGGTAGTTGGTGCCCTTGTATGATCGGACCCCCCTCCGGTCAATATTTCCGAACATATTTCACCCCACATTTATCACCCAAGAGGGGGAATTGTATCTACAAACACAATTTTTGAAAAAATGTTTTGCTCTGGCTGGGGGTTTCTCGGCTGAAAGAGTATCAGTTTTCCCCCCGACAACATCCCTTCACCTATAAATTATGTTTAGTTACATTCAGTTTTCACAATATAGCTTGTATACCAAAATGACATTTGAGATATGTGCAGCAATTGTGTGGTTTAAAATTACTGGCATTTCATTCTAACCCATAGAGTCCCTTGGCCCATACTGGATGAACGGTAATATCAATTTGAACCCTGGATCTTAAAATAGACAAGGTAGCACCACTTACAAGTATCCAAATTCCTGGGTAGCTGGTCAGAGTTCTCGAGGATGTCTTGTTTGCAACAATCTGCACAGAGAACCAAATCACAACATGACATGACGCTCAGATCTGAGTCACACCACTTCATCAGCTAAGAGTGACCCTGCATTGCTCACCAGTGTAGGCCGAGGTTTTGATCCAGGTCAGGGTCGGTGTTGGGTAGCCGGTGGCGTCACAGCGGAGGATGACGTTGCTGCCCAGTGGAGAGATGACCCTGGTGGCCGCGGGCTGAACTGAAGGCCTCATGCAGCGGGACAGCTCAGTCTGGGTCAGCAGCATCCCCGACTGACCCGGAGACCTGCGGCATATCAGCAGCTGGTCCATGAGAACAACAGGACTCCCCAGGGACATGGACAAAGACATCACCATGGATATTTGGCAGTCACACAACCAGGGGTTGTCATGGAGGCCTGGATATTCAGGACAAATTGACTTATTTACAGAATTGTCCCATTTGTGATGGAGAACATTGTTTTAATG